>NW_024609158.1:0-114881 GCF_018296145.1 Oncorhynchus tshawytscha
TAATATAATAGAGACAGTAGATCTAGCTGGTCTGTCATAATATAATAGAGACAGTAGATCTAGCTGGTCTGTCATAATATAATAGAGACAGTAGATCTAGCTGGTCTGTCATAATATAATAGAGACAGTAGATCTAGCTGGTCTGTCATAATATAATAGAGACAGTAGATCTAGCTGGTCTGTCATAATATAATAGAGACAGTAGATCTAGCTGGTCTGTCATAATATAATAGAGACAGTAGATCTAGCTGGTCTGTCATAATATAATAGAGACAGTAGATCTAGCTGGTCTGTCATAATATAATAGAGACAGTAGATCTAGCTGGTCTGTCATAATATAATAGAGACAGTAGATCTAGCTGGTCTGTCATAATATAATAGAGACAGTAGATCTAGCTGGTCTGTCATAATATAATAGAGACAGTAGATCTAGCTGGTCTGTCATAATATAATAGAGACAGTAGATCTAGCTGGTCTGTCATAATATAATAGAGACAGTAGATCTAGCTGGTCTGTCATAATATAATAGAGACAGTAGATCTAGCTGGTCTGTCATAATATAATAGAGACAGTAGATCTAGCTGGTCTGTCATAATATAATAGAGACAGTAGATCTAGCTGGTCTGTCATAATATAATAGAGACAGTAGATCTAGCTGGTCTGTCATAATATAATAGAGACAGTAGATCTAGCTGGTCTGTCATAATATAATAGAGACAGTAGATCTAGCTGGTCTGTCATAATATAATAGAGACAGTAGATCTAGCTGGTCTGTCATAATATAATAGAGACAGTAGATCTAGCTGGTCTGTCATAATATAATAGAGACAGTAGATCTAGCTGGTCTGTCATAATATAATAGAGACAGTAGATCTAGCTGGTCTGTCATAATATAATAGAGACAGTAGATCTAGCTGGTCTGTCATAATATAATAGAGACAGTAGATCTAGCTGGTCTGTCATAATATAATAGAGACAGTAGATCTAGCTGGTCTGTCATAATATAATAGAGACAGTAGATCTAGCTGGTCTGTCATAATATAATAGAGACAGTAGATCTAGCTGGTCTGTCATAATATAATAGAGACAGTAGATCTAGCTGGTCTGTCATAATATAATAGAGACAGTAGATCTAGCTGGTCTGTCATAATATAATAGAGACAGTAGATCTAGCTGGTCTGTCATAATATAATAGAGACAGTAGATCTAGCTGGTCTGTCATAATATAATAGAGACAGTAGATCTAGCTGGTCTGTCATAATATAATAGAGACAGTAGATCTAGCTGGTCTGTCATAATATAATAGAGACAGTAGATCTAGCTGGTCTGTCATAATATAATAGAGACAGTAGATCTAGCTGGTCTGTCATAATATAATAGAGACAGTAGATCTAGCTGGTCTGTCATAATATAATAGAGACAGTAGATCTAGCTGGTCTGTCATAATATAATAGAGACAGTAGATCTAGCTGGTCTGTCATAATATAATAGAGACAGTAGATCTAGCTGGTCTGTCATAATATAATAGAGACAGTAGATCTAGCTGGTCTGTCATAATATAATAGAGACAGTAGATCTAGCTGGTCTGTCATAATATAATAGAGACAGTAGATCTAGCTGGTCTGTCATAATATAATAGAGACAGTAGATCTAGCTGGTCTGTCATAATATAATAGAGACAGTAGATCTAGCTGGTCTGTCATAATATAATAGAGACAGTAGATCTAGCTGGTCTGTCATAATATAATAGAGACAGTAGATCTAGCTGGTCTGTCATAATATAATAGAGACAGTAGATCTAGCTGGTCTGTCATAATATAATAGAGACAGTAGATCTAGCTGGTCTGTCATAATATAATAGAGACAGTAGATCTAGCTGGTCTGTCATAATATAATAGAGACAGTAGATCTAGCTGGTCTGTCATAATATAATAGAGACTAGTAGCTATATAGACAGTAGATCTAGCTGGTCTGTCATAATATAATAGAGACAGTAGATCTAGCTGGTCTGTCATAATATAATAGAGACAGTAGATCTAGCTGGTCTGTCATAATATAATAGAGACAGTAGATCTAGCTGGTCTGTCATAATATAATAGAGACAGTAGATCTAGCTGGTCTGTCATAATATAATAGAGACAGTAGATCTAGCTGGTCTGTCATAATATAATAGAGACAGTAGATCTAGCTGGTCTGTCATAATATAATAGAGACAGTAGATCTAGCTGGTCTGTCATAATATAATAGAGACAGTAGATCTAGCTGGTCTGTCATAATATAATAGAGACAGTAGATCTAGCTGGTCTGTCATAATATAATAGAGACAGTAGATCTAGCTGGTCTGTCATAATATAATAGAGACAGTAGATCTAGCTGGTCTGTCATAATATAATAGAGACAGTAGATCTAGCTGGTCTGTCATAATATAATAGAGACAGTAGATCTAGCTGGTCTGTCATAATATAATAGAGACAGTAGATCTAGCTGGTCTGTCATAATATAATAGAGACAGTAGATCTAGCTGGTCTGTCATAATATAATAGAGACAGTAGATCTAGCTGGTCTGTCATAATATAATAGAGACAGTAGATCTAGCTGGTCTGTCATAATATAATAGAGACA
Source organism: Oncorhynchus tshawytscha (assembly GCF_018296145.1). Lineage (NCBI taxonomy): Eukaryota > Metazoa > Chordata > Actinopteri > Salmoniformes > Salmonidae > Oncorhynchus > Oncorhynchus tshawytscha. The sequence continues at coordinate 2,623 of NW_024609158.1, forward strand.
GTAGATCTAGCTGGTCTGTCATAATATAATAGAGACAGTAGATCTAGCTGGTCTGTCATAATATAATAGAGACAGTAGATCTTGCTGGTCTGTCATAATATAATAGAGACAGTAGCTCTAGCTGGTCTGTCATAATATAATAGACAGTAGATCTAGCTGGTTTGTCAAATTATAGAGACAATAGATCTAGCTGGTCTGTCATAATATAATAGAGACAGTAGATCTAGCTGGTCTGTCATAATATAATACAGACAGTAGATCTAGCTGGTCTGTCATAATATAATAGAGACAGTAGATCTAGCTGGGTCTGTCATAATATAATAGAGACAGTAGATCTAGCTGGTCTGTCATAATATAATAGAGACAGTAGATCTAGCTGGTCTGTCATAATATAATAGAGACAGTAGATCTAGCTGGTCTGTCATAATATAATAGAGACAGTAGATCTAGCTGGTCTGTCATAATATAATAGAGACAGTAGATCTAGCTGGTCTGTCATAATATAATAGAGACAGTAGATCTAGCTGGTCTGTCATAATATAATAGAGACAGTAGATCTAGCTGGTCTGTCATAATATAATAGAGACAGTAGATCTAGCTGGTCTGTCATAATATAATAGAGACAGTAGATCTAGCTGGTCTGTCATAATATAATAGAGACAGTAGATCTAGCTGGTCTGTCATAATATAATAGAGACAGTAGATCTAGCTGGTCTGTCATAATATAATAGAGACAGTAGATCTAGCTGGTCTGTCATAATATAATAGAGACAGTAGATCTAGCTGGTCTGTCATAATATAATAGAGACAGTAGATCTAGCTGGTCTGTCATAATATAATAGAGACAGTAGATCTAGCTGGTCTGTCATAATATAATAGAGACAGTAGATCTAGCTGGTCTGTCATAATATAATAGAGACAGTAGATCTAGCTGGTCTGTCATAATATAATAGAGACAGTAGATCTAGCTGGTCTGTCATAATATAATAGAGACAGTAGATCTAGCTGGTCTGTCATAATATAATAGAGACAGTAGATCTAGCTGGTCTGTCATAATATAATAGAGACAGTAGATCTAGCTGGTCTGTCATAATATAATAGAGACAGTAGATCTAGCTGGTCTGTCATAATATAATAGAGACAGTAGATCTAGCTGGTCTGTCATAATATAATAGAGACAGTAGATCTAGCTGGTCTGTCATAATATAATAGAGACAGTAGATCTAGCTGGTCTGTCATAATATAATAGAGACAGTAGATCTAGCTGGTCTGTCATAATATAATAGAGACAGTAGATCTAGCTGGTCTGTCATAATATAATAGAGACAGTAGATCTAGCTGGTCTGTCATAATATAATAGAGACAGTAGATCTAGCTGGTCTGTCATAATATAATAGAGACAGTAGATCTAGCTGGTCTGTCATAATATAATAGAGACAGTAGATCTAGCTGGTCTGTCATAATATAATAGAGACAGTAGATCTAGCTGGTCTGTCATAATATAATAGAGACAGTAGATCTAGCTGGTCTGTCATAATATAATAGAGACAGTAGATCTAGCTGGTCTGTCATAATATAATAGAGACAGTAGATCTAGCTGGTCTGTCATAATATAATAGAGACAGTAGATCTAGCTGGTCTGTCATAATATAATAGAGACAGTAGATCTAGCTGGTCTGTCATAATATAATAGAGACAGTAGATCTAGCTGGTCTGTCATAATATAATAGAGACAGTAGATCTAGCTGGTCTGTCATAATATAATAGAGACAGTAGATCTAGCTGGTCTGTCATAATATAATAGAGACAGTAGATCTAGCTGGTCTGTCATAATATAATAGAGACAGTAGATCTAGCTGGTCTGTCATAATATAATAGAGACAGTAGATCTAGCTGGTCTGTCATAATATAATAGAGACAGTAGATCTAGCTGGTCTGTCATAATATAATAGAGACAGTAGATCTAGCTGGTCTGTCATAATATAATAGAGACAGTAGATCTAGCTGGTCTGTCATAATATAATAGAGACAGTAGATCTAGCTGGGTCTGTCATAATATAATAGAGACAGTAGATCTAGCTGGTCTGTCATAATATAATAGAGACAGTAGATCTAGCTGGTCTGTCATAATATAATAGAGACAGTAGATCTAGCTGGTCTGTCATAATATAATAGAGACAGTAGATCTAGCTGGTCTGTCATAATATAATAGAGACAGTAGATCTAGCTGGTCTGTCATAATATAATAGAGACAGTAGATCTAGCTGGTCTGTCATAATATAATAGAGACAGTAGATCTAGCTGGTCTGTCATAATATAATAGAGACAGTAGATCTAGCTGGTCTGTCATAATATAATAGAGACAGTAGATCTAGCTGGTCTGTCATAATATAATAGAGACAGTAGATCTAGCTGGTCTGTCATAATATAATAGAGACAGTAGATCTAGCTGGTCTGTCATAATATAATAGAGACAGTAGATCTAGCTGGTCTGTCATAATATAATAGAGACAGTAGATCTAGCTGGTCTGTCATAATATAATAGAGACAGTAGATCTAGCTGGTCTGTCATAATATAATAGAGACAGTAGATCTAGCTGGTCTGTCATAATATAATAGACAGTAGATCTAGCTGGTCTGTCATAATATAATAGAGACAGTAGATCTAGCTGGTCTGTCATAATATAATAGAGACAGTAGATCTAGCTGGTCTGTCATAATATAATAGAGACTAGCTGGTCTGTCATATATAATAGAGACAGTAGATCTAGCTGGTCTGTCATAATATAATAGAGACAGTAGATCTAGCTGGTCTGTCATAATATAATAGAGACAGTAGATCTAGCTGGTCTGTCATAATATAATAGAGACAGTAGATCTAGCTGGTCTGTCATAATATAATAGAGACAGTAGATCTAGCTGGTCTGTCATAATATAATAGAGACAGTAGATCTAGCTGGTCTGTCATAATATAATAGAGACAGTAGATCTAGCTGGTCTGTCATAATATAATAGAGACAGTAGATCTAGCTGGTCTGTCATAATATAATAGAGACAGTAGATCTAGCTGGTCTGTCATAATATAATAGAGACAGTAGATCTAGCTGGTCTGTCATAATATAATAGAGACAGTAGATCTAGCTGGTCTGTCATAATATAATAGAGACAGTAGATCTAGCTGGTCTGTCATAATATAATAGAGACAGTAGATCTAGCTGGTCTGTCATAATATAATAGAGACAGTAGATCTAGCTGGTCTGTCATAATATAATAGAGACAGTAGATCTAGCTGGTCTGTCATAATATAATAGAGACAGTAGATCTAGCTGGTCTGTCATAATATAATAGAGACAGTAGATCTAGCTGGTCTGTCATAATATAATAGAGACAGTAGATCTAGCTGGTCTGTCATAATATAATAGAGACAGTAGATCTAGCTGGTCTGTCATAATATAATAGAGACAGTAGATCTAGCTGGTCTGTCATAATATAATAGAGACAGTAGATCTAGCTGGTCTGTCATAATATAATAGAGACAGTAGATCTAGCTGGTCTGTCATAATATAATAGAGACAGTAGATCTAGCTGGTCTGTCATAATATAATAGAGACAGTAGATCTAGCTGGTCTGTCATAATATAATAGAGACAGTAGATCTAGCTGGTCTGTCATAATATAATAGAGACAGTAGATCTAGCTGGTCTGTCATAATATAATAGAGACAGTAGATCTAGCTGGTCTGTCATAATATAATAGAGACAGTAGATCTAGCTGGTCTGTCATAATATAATAGAGACAGTAGATCTAGCTGGTCTGTCATAATATAATAGAGACAGTAGATCTAGCTGGTCTGTCATAATATAATAGAGACAGTAGATCTAGCTGGTCTGTCATAATATAATAGAGACAGTAGATCTAGCTGGTCTGTCATAATATAATAGAGACAGTAGATCTAGCTGGTCTGTCATAATATAATAGAGACAGTAGATCTAGCTGGTCTGTCATAATATAATAGAGACAGTAGATCTAGCTGGTCTGTCATAATATAATAGAGACAGTAGATCTAGCTGGTCTGTCATAATATAATAGAGACAGTAGATCTAGCTGGTCTGTCATAATATAATAGAGACAGTAGATCTAGCTGGTCTGTCATAATATAATAGAGACAGTAGATCTAGCTGGTCTGTCATAATATAATAGAGACAGTAGATCTAGCTGGTCTGTCATAATATAATAGAGACAGTAGATCTAGCTGGTCTGTCATAATATAATAGAGACAGTAGATCTAGCTGGTCTGTCATAATATAATAGAGACAGTAGATCTAGCTGGTCTGTCATAATATAATAGAGACAGTAGATCTAGCTGGTCTGTCATAATATAATAGAGACAGTAGATCTAGCTGGTCTGTCATAATATAATAGAGACAGTAGATCTAGCTGGTCTGTCATAATATAATAGAGACAGTAGATCTAGCTGGTCTGTCATAATATAATAGAGACAGTAGATCTAGCTGGTCTGTCATAATATAATAGAGACAGTAGATCTAGCTGGTCTGTCATAATATAATAGAGACAGTAGATCTAGCTGGTCTGTCATAATATAATAGAGACAGTAGATCTAGCTGGTCTGTCATAATATAATAGAGACAGTAGATCTAGCTGGTCTGTCATAATATAATAGAGACAGTAGATCTAGCTGGTCTGTCATAATATAATAGAGACAGTAGATCTAGCTGGTCTGTCATAATATAATAGAGACAGTAGATCTAGCTGGTCTGTCATAATATAATAGAGACAGTAGATCTAGCTGGTCTGTCATAATATAATAGAGACAGTAGATCTAGCTGGTCTGTCATAATATAATAGAGACAGTAGATCTAGCTGGTCTGTCATAATATAATAGAGACAGTAGATCTAGCTGGTCTGTCATAATATAATAGAGACAGTAGATCTAGCTGGTCTGTCATAATATAATAGAGACAGTAGATCTAGCTGGTCTGTCATAATATAATAGAGACAGTAGATCTAGCTGGTCTGTCATAATATAATAGAGACAGTAGATCTAGCTGGTCTGTCATAATATAATAGAGACAGTAGATCTAGCTGGTCTGTCATAATATAATAGAGACAGTAGATCTAGCTGGTCTGTCATAATATAATAGAGACAGTAGATCTAGCTGGTCTGTCATAATATAATAGAGACAGTAGATCTAGCTGGTCTGTCATAATATAATAGAGACAGTAGATCTAGCTGGTCTGTCATAATATAATAGAGACAGTAGATCTAGCTGGTCTGTCATAATATAATAGAGACAGTAGATCTAGCTGGTCTGTCATAATATAATAGAGACAGTAGATCTAGCTGGTCTGTCATAATATAATAGAGACAGTAGATCTAGCTGGTCTGTCATAATATAATAGAGACAGTAGATCTAGCTGGTCTGTCATAATATAATAGAGACAGTAGATCTAGCTGGTCTGTCATATATAATAGAGACAGTAGATCTAGCTGGTCTGTCATAATATAATAGAGACAGTAGATCTAGCTGGTCTGTCATAATATAATAGAGACAGTAGATCTAGCTGGTCTGTCATAATATAATAGAGACAGTAGATCTAGCTGGTCTGTCATATATAGAGACAGTAGATCTAGCTGGTCTGTCATAATATAATAGAGACAGTAGATCTAGCTGGTCTGTCATAATATAATAGAGACAGTAGATCTAGCTGGTCTGTCATAATATAATAGAGACAGTAGATCTAGCTGGTCTGTCATAATATAATAGAGACAGTAGATCTAGCTGGTCTGTCATAATATAATAGAGACAGTAGATCTAGCTGGTCTGTCATAATATAATAGAGACAGTAGATCTAGCTGGTCTGTCATAATATAATAGAGACAGTAGATCTAGCTGGTCTGTCATAATATAATAGAGACAGTAGATCTAGCTGGTCTGTCATAATATAATAGAGACAGTAGATCTAGCTGGTCTGTCATAATATAATAGAGACAGTAGATCTAGCTGGTCTGTCATAATATAATAGAGACAGTAGATCTAGCTGGTCTGTCATAATATAATAGAGACAGTAGATCTAGCTGGTCTGTCATAATATAATAGAGACAGTAGATCTAGCTGGTCTGTCATAATATAATAGAGACAGTAGATCTAGCTGGTCTGTCATAATATAATAGAGACAGTAGATCTAGCTGGTCTGTCATAATATAATAGAGACAGTAGATCTAGCTGGTCTGTCATAATATAATAGAGACAGTAGATCTAGCTGGTCTGTCATAATATAATAGAGACAGTAGATCTAGCTGGTCTGTCATAATATAATAGAGACAGTAGATCTAGCTGGTCTGTCATAATATAATAGAGACAGTAGATCTAGCTGGTCTGTCATAATATAATAGAGACAGTAGATCTAGCTGGTCTGTCATAATATAATAGAGACAGTAGATCTAGCTGGTCTGTCATAATATAATAGAGACAGTAGATCTAGCTGGTCTGTCATAATATAATAGAGACAGTAGATCTAGCTGGTCTGTCATAATATAATAGAGACAGTAGATCTAGCTGGTCTGTCATAATATAATAGAGACAGTAGATCTAGCTGGTCTGTCATAATATAATAGAGACAGTAGATCTAGCTGGTCTGTCATAATATAATAGAGACAGTAGATCTAGCTGGTCTGTCATAATATAATAGAGACAGTAGATCTAGCTGGTCTGTCATAATATAATAGAGACAGTAGATCTAGCTGGTCTGTCATAATATAATAGAGACAGTAGATCTAGCTGGTCTGTCATAATATAATAGAGACAGTAGATCTAGCTGGTCTGTCATAATATAATAGAGACAGTAGATCTAGCTGGTCTGTCATAATATAATAGAGACAGTAGATCTAGCTGGTCTGTCATAATATAATAGAGACAGTAGATCTAGCTGGTCTGTCATAATATAATAGAGACAGTAGATCTAGCTGGTCTGTCATAATATAATAGAGACAGTAGATCTAGCTGGTCTGTCATAATATAATAGAGACAGTAGATCTAGCTGGTCTGTCATAATATAATAGAGACAGTAGATCTAGCTGGTCTGTCATAATATAATAGAGACAGTAGATCTAGCTGGTCTGTCATAATATAATAGAGACAGTAGATCTAGCTGGTCTGTCATAATATAATAGAGACAGTAGATCTAGCTGGTCTGTCATAATATAATAGAGACAGTAGATCTAGCTGGTCTGTCATAATATAATAGAGACAGTAGATCTAGCTGGTCTGTCATAATATAATAGAGACAGTAGATCTAGCTGGTCTGTCATAATATAATAGAGATAGTAGATCTAGCTGGTCTGTCATAATATAATAGAGACAGTAGATCTAGCTGGTCTGTCATAATATAATAGAGACAGTAGATCTAGCTGGTCTGTCATAATATAATAGAGACAGTAGATCTAGCTGGTCTGTCATAATATAATAGAGACAGTAGATCTAGCTGGTCTGTCATAATATAATAGAGACAGTAGATCTAGCTGGTCTGTCATAATATAATAGAGACAGTAGATCTAGCTGGTCTGTCATAATATAATAGAGACAGTAGATCTAGCTGGTCTGTCATAATATAATAGAGACAGTAGATCTAGCTGGTCTGTCATAATATAATAGAGACAGTAGATCTAGCTGGTCTGTCATAATATAATAGAGACAGTAGATCTAGCTGGTCTGTCATAATATAATAGAGACAGTAGATCTAGCTGGTCTGTCATAATATAATAGAGACAGTAGATCTAGCTGGTCTGTCATAATATAATAGAGACAGTAGATCTAGCTGGTCTGTCATAATATAATAGAGACAGTAGATCTAGCTGGTCTGTCATAATATAATAGAGACAGTAGATCTAGCTGGTCTGTCATAATATAATAGAGACAGTAGATCTAGCTGGTCTGTCATAATATAATAGAGACAGTAGATCTAGCTGGTCTGTCATAATATAATAGAGACAGTAGATCTAGCTGGTCTGTCATAATATAATAGAGACAGTAGATCTAGCTGGTCTGTCATAATATAATAGAGACAGTAGATCTAGCTGGTCTGTCATAATATAATAGAGACAGTAGATCTAGCTGGTCTGTCATAATATAATAGAGACAGTAGATCTAGCTGGTCTGTCATAATATAATAGAGACAGTAGATCTAGCTGGTCTGTCATAATATAATAGAGACAGTAGATCTAGCTGGTCTGTCATAATATAATAGAGACAGTAGATCTAGCTGGTCTGTCATAATATAATAGAGACAGTAGATCTAGCTGGTCTGTCATAATATAATAGAGACAGTAGATCTAGCTGGTCTGTCATAATATAATAGAGACAGTAGATCTAGCTGGTCTGTCATAATATAATAGAGACAGTAGATCTAGCTGGTCTGTCATAATATAATAGAGACAGTAGATCTAGCTGGTCTGTCATAATATAATAGAGACAGTAGATCTAGCTGGTCTGTCATAATATAATAGAGACAGTAGATCTAGCTGGTCTGTCATAATATAATAGAGACAGTAGATCTAGCTGGTCTGTCATAATATAATAGAGACAGTAGATCTAGCTGGTCTGTCATAATATAATAGAGACAGTAGATCTAGCTGGTCTGTCATAATATAATAGAGACAGTAGATCTAGCTGGTCTGTCATAATATAATAGAGACAGTAGATCTAGCTGGTCTGTCATAATATAATAGAGACAGTAGATCTAGCTGGTCTGTCATAATATAATAGAGACAGTAGATCTAGCTGGTCTGTCATAATATAATAGAGACAGTAGATCTAGCTGGTCTGTCATAATATAATAGAGACAGTAGATCTAGCTGGTCTGTCATAATATAATAGAGACAGTAGATCTAGCTGGTCTGTCATAATATAATAGAGACAGTAGATCTAGCTGGTCTGTCATAATATAATAGAGACAGTAGATCTAGCTGGTCTGTCATAATATAATAGACAGTAGATCTAGCTGGTCTGTCATAATATAATAGAGACAGTAGATCTAGCTGGTCTGTCATAATATAATAGAGACAGTAGATCTAGCTGGTCTGTCATAATATAATAGAGACAGTAGATCTAGCTGGTCTGTCATAATATAATAGAGACAGTAGATCTAGCTGGTCTGTCATAATATAATAGAGACAGTAGATCTAGCTGGTCTGTCATAATATAATAGAGACAGTAGATCTAGCTGGTCTGTCATAATATAATAGAGACAGTAGATCTAGCTGGTCTGTCATAATATAATAGAGACAGTAGATCTAGCTGGTCTGTCATAATATAATAGAGACAGTAGATCTAGCTGGTCTGTCATAATATAATAGAGACAGTAGATCTAGCTGGTCTGTCATAATATAATAGAGACAGTAGATCTAGCTGGTCTGTCATAATATAATAGAGACAGTAGATCTAGCTGGTCTGTCATAATATAATAGAGACAGTAGATCTAGCTGGTCTGTCATAATATAATAGAGACAGTAGATCTAGCTGGTCTGTCATAATATAATAGAGACAGTAGATCTAGCTGGTCTGTCATAATATAATAGAGACAGTAGATCTAGCTGGTCTGTCATAATATAACAGAGACAGTAGATCTAGCTGGTCTGTCATAATATAATAGAGACAGTAGATCTAGCTGGTCTGTCATAATATAATAGAGACAGTAGATCTAGCTGGTCTGTCATAATATAATAGAGACAGTAGATCTAGCTGGTCTGTCATAATATAATAGAGACAGTAGATCTAGCTGGTCTGTCATAATATAATAGAGACAGTAGATCTAGCTGGTCTGTCATAATATAATAGAGACAGTAGATCTAGCTGGTCTGTCATAATATAATAGAGACAGTAGATCTAGCTGGTCTGTCATAATATAATAGAGACAGTAGATCTAGCTGGTCTGTCATAATATAATAGAGACAGTAGATCTAGCTGGTCTGTCATAATATAATAGAGACAGTAGATCTAGCTGGTCTGTCATAATATAATAGAGACAGTAGATCTAGCTGGTCTGTCATAATATACAGAGACAGTAGATCTAGCTGGTCTGTCATAATATAATAGAGACAGTAGATCTAGCTGGTCTGTCATAATATAATAGAGACAGTAGATCTAGCTGGTCTGTCATAATATAATAGAGACAGTAGATCTAGCTGGTCTGTCATAATATAATAGAGACAGTAGATCTAGCTGGTCTGTCATAATATAATAGAGACAGTAGATCTAGCTGGTCTGTCATAATATAATAGAGACAGTAGATCTAGCTGGTCTGTCATAATATAATAGAGACAGTAGATCTAGCTGGTCTGTCATAATATAATAGAGACAGTAGATCTAGCTGGTCTGTCATAATATAATAGAGACAGTAGATCTAGCTGGTCTGTCATAATATAATAGAGACAGTAGATCTAGCTGGTCTGTCATAATATAATAGAGACAGTAGATCTAGCTGGTCTGTCATAATATAATAGAGACAGTAGATCTAGCTGGTCTGTCATAATATAATAGAGACAGTAGATCTAGCTGGTCTGTCATAATATAATAGAGACAGTAGATCTAGCTGGTCTGTCATAATATAATAGAGACAGTAGATCTAGCTGGTCTGTCATAATATAATAGAGACAGTAGATCTAGCTGGTCTGTCATAATATAATAGAGACAGTAGATCTAGCTGGTCTGTCATAATATAATAGAGACAGTAGATCTAGCTGGTCTGTCATAATATAATAGAGACAGTAGATCTAGCTGGTCTGTCATAATATAATAGAGACAGTAGATCTAGCTGGTCTGTCATAATATAATAGAGACAGTAGATCTAGCTGGTCTGTCATAATATAATAGAGACAGTAGATCTAGCTGGTCTGTCATAATATAATAGAGACAGTAGATCTAGCTGGTCTGTCATAATATAATAGAGACAGTAGATCTAGCTGGTCTGTCATAATATAATAGAGACAGTAGATCTAGCTGGTCTGTCATAATATAATAGAGACAGTAGATCTAGCTGGTCTGTCATAATATAATAGAGACAGTAGATCTAGCTGGTCTGTCATAATATAATAGAGACAGTAGATCTAGCTGGTCTGTCATAATATAATAGAGACAGTAGATCTAGCTGGTCTGTCATAATATAATAGAGACAGTAGATCTAGCTGGTCTGTCATAATATAATAGAGACAGTAGATCTAGCTGGTCTGTCATAATATAATAGAGACAGTAGATCTAGCTGGTCTGTCATAATATAATAGAGACAGTAGATCTAGCTGGTCTGTCATAATATAATAGAGACAGTAGATCTAGCTGGTCTGTCATAATATAATAGAGACAGTAGATCTAGCTGGTCTGTCATAATATAATAGAGACAGTAGATCTAGCTGGTCTGTCATAATATAATAGAGACAGTAGATCTAGCTGGTCTGTCATAATATAATAGAGACAGTAGATCTAGCTGGTCTGTCATAATATAATAGAGACAGTAGATCTAGCTGGTCTGTCATAATATAATAGAGACAGTAGATCTAGCTGGTCTGTCATAATATAATAGAGACAGTAGATCTAGCTGGTCTGTCATAATATAATAGAGACAGTAGATCTAGCTGGTCTGTCATAATATAATAGAGACAGTAGATCTAGCTGGTCTGTCATAATATAATAGAGACAGTAGATCTAGCTGGTCTGTCATAATATAATAGAGACAGTAGATCTAGCTGGTCTGTCATAATATAATAGAGACAGTAGATCTAGCTGGTCTGTCATAATATAATAGAGACAGTAGATCTAGCTGGTCTGTCATAATATAATAGAGACAGTAGATCTAGCTGGTCTGTCATAATATAATAGAGACAGTAGATCTAGCTGGTCTGTCATAATATAATAGAGACAGTAGATCTAGCTGGTCTGTCATAATATAATAGAGACAGTAGATCTAGCTGGTCTGTCATAATATAATAGAGACAGTAGATCTAGCTGGTCTGTCATAATATAATAGAGACAGTAGATCTAGCTGGTCTGTCATAATATAATAGAGACAGTAGATCTAGCTGGTCTGTCATAATATAATAGAGACAGTAGATCTAGCTGGTCTGTCATAATATAATAGAGACAGTAGATCTAGCTGGTCTGTCATAATATAATAGAGACAGTAGATCTAGCTGGTCTGTCATAATATAATAGAGACAGTAGATCTAGCTGGTCTGTCATAATATAATAGAGACAGTAGATCTAGCTGGTCTGTCATAATATAATAGAGACAGTAGATCTAGCTGGTCTGTCATAATATAATAGAGACAGTAGATCTAGCTGGTCTGTCATAATATAATAGAGACAGTAGATCTAGCTGGTCTGTCATAATATAATAGAGACAGTAGATCTAGCTGGTCTGTCATAATATAATAGAGACAGTAGATCTAGCTGGTCTGTCATAATATAATAGAGACAGTAGATCTAGCTGGTCTGTCATAATATAATAGAGACAGTAGATCTAGCTGGTCTGTCATAATATAATAGAGACAGTAGATCTAGCTGGTCTGTCATAATATAATAGAGACAGTAGATCTAGCTGGTCTGTCATAATATAATAGAGACAGTAGATCTAGCTGGTCTGTCATAATATAATAGAGACAGTAGATCTAGCTGGTCTGTCATAATATAATAGAGACAGTAGATCTAGCTGGTCTGTCATAATATAATAGAGACAGTAGATCTAGCTGGTCTGTCATAATATAATAGAGACAGTAGATCTAGCTGGTCTGTCATAATATAATAGAGACAGTAGATCTAGCTGGTCTGTCATAATATAATAGAGACAGTAGATCTAGCTGGTCTGTCATAATATAATAGAGACAGTAGATCTAGCTGGTCTGTCATAATATAATAGAGACAGTAGATCTAGCTGGTCTGTCATAATATAATAGAGACAGTAGATCTAGCTGGTCTGTCATAATATAATAGAGACAGTAGATCTAGCTGGTCTGTCATAATATAATAGAGACAGTAGATCTAGCTGGTCTGTCATAATATAATAGAGACAGTAGATCTAGCTGGTCTGTCATAATATAATAGAGACAGTAGATCTAGCTGGTCTGTCATAATATAATAGAGACAGTAGATCTAGCTGGTCTGTCATAATATAATAGAGACAGTAGATCTAGCTGGTCTGTCATAATATAATAGAGACAGTAGATCTAGCTGGTCTGTCATAATATAATAGAGACAGTAGATCTAGCTGGTCTGTCATAATATAATAGAGACAGTAGATCTAGCTGGTCTGTCATAATATAATAGAGACAGTAGATCTAGCTGGTCTGTCATAATATAATAGAGACAGTAGATCTAGCTGGTCTGTCATAATATAATAGAGACAGTAGATCTAGCTGGTCTGTCATAATATAATAGAGACAGTAGATCTAGCTGGTCTGTCATAATATAATAGAGACAGTAGATCTAGCTGGTCTGTCATAATATAATAGAGACAGTAGATCTAGCTGGTCTGTCATAATATAATAGAGACAGTAGATCTAGCTGGTCTGTCATAATATAATAGAGACAGTAGATCTAGCTGGTCTGTCATAATATAATAGAGACAGTAGATCTAGCTGGTCTGTCATAATATAATAGAGACAGTAGATCTAGCTGGTCTCGTCATAATATAATAGAGACAGTAGATCTAGCTGGTCTGTCATAATATAATAGAGACAGTAGATCTAGCTGGTCTGTCATAATATAATAGAGACAGTAGATCTAGCTGGTCTGTCATAATATAATAGAGACAGTAGATCTAGCTGGTCTGTCATAATATAATAGAGACAGTAGATCTAGCTGGTCTGTCATAATATAATAGAGACAGTAGATCTAGCTGGTCTGTCATAATATAATAGAGACAGTAGATCTAGCTGGTCTGTCATAATATAATAGAGACAGTAGATCTAGCTGGTCTGTCATAATATAATAGAGACAGTAGATCTAGCTGGTCTGTCATAATATAATAGACTAGCTAGTCTGTCATAATATAGAGACAGTAGATCTAGCTGGTCTGTCATAATATAATAGAGACAGTAGATCTAGCTGGTCTGTCATAATATAATAGAGACAGTAGATCTAGCTGGTCTGTCATAATATAATAGAGACAGTAGATCTAGCTGGTCTGTCATAATATAATAGAGACAGTAGATCTAGCTGGTCTGTCATAATATAATAGAGACAGTAGATCTAGCTGGTCTGTCATAATATAATAGAGACAGTAGATCTAGCTGGTCTGTCATAATATAATAGAGACAGTAGATCTAGCTGGTCTGTCATAATATAATAGAGACAGTAGATCTAGCTGGTCTGTCATAATATAATAGAGACAGTAGATCTAGCTGGTCTGTCATAATATAATAGAGACAGTAGATCTAGCTGGTCTGTCATAATATAATAGAGACAGTAGATCTAGCTGGTCTGTCATAATATAATAGAGACAGTAGATCTAGCTGGTCTGTCATAATATAATAGAGACAGTAGATCTAGCTGGTCTGTCATAATATAATAGAGACAGTAGATCTAGCTGGTCTGTCATAATATAATAGAGACAGTAGATCTAGCTGGTCTGTCATAATATAATAGAGACAGTAGATCTAGCTGGTCTGTCATAATATAATAGAGACAGTAGATCTAGCTGGTCTGTCATAATATAATAGAGACAGTAGATCTAGCTGGTCTGTCATAATATAATAGAGACAGTAGATCTAGCTGGTCTGTCATAATATAATAGAGACAGTAGATCTAGCTGGTCTGTCATAATATAATAGAGACAGTAGATCTAGCTGGTCTGTCATAATATAATAGAGACAGTAGATCTAGCTGGTCTGTCATAATATAATAGAGACAGTAGATCTAGCTGGTCTGTCATAATATAATAGAGACAGTAGATCTAGCTGGTCTGTCATAATATAATAGAGACAGTAGATCTAGCTGGTCTGTCATAATATAATAGAGACAGTAGATCTAGCTGGTCTGTCATAATATAATAGAGACAGTAGATCTAGCTGGTCTGTCATAATATAATAGAGACAGTAGATCTAGCTGGTCTGTCATAATATAATAGAGACAGTAGATCTAGCTGGTCTGTCATAATATAATAGAGACAGTAGATCTAGCTGGTCTGTCATAATATAATAGAGACAGTAGATCTAGCTGGTCTGTCATAATATAATAGAGACAGTAGATCTAGCTGGTCTGTCATAATATAATAGAGACAGTAGATCTAGCTGGTCTGTCATAATATAATAGAGACAGTAGATCTAGCTGGTCTGTCATAATATAATAGAGACAGTAGATCTAGCTGGTCTGTCATAATATAATAGAGACAGTAGATCTAGCTGGTCTGTCATAATATAATAGAGACAGTAGATCTAGCTGGTCTGTCATAATATAATAGAGACAGTAGATCTAGCTGGTCTGTCATAATATAATAGAGACAGTAGATCTAGCTGGTCTGTCATAATATAATAGAGACAGTAGATCTAGCTGGTCTGTCATAATATAATAGAGACAGTAGATCTAGCTGGTCTGTCATAATATAATAGAGACAGTAGATCTAGCTGGTCTGTCATAATATAATAGAGACAGTAGATCTAGCTGGTCTGTCATAATATAATAGAGACAGTAGATCTAGCTGGTCTGTCATAATATAATAGAGACAGTAGATCTAGCTGGTCTGTCATAATATAATAGAGACAGTAGATCTAGCTGGTCTGTCATAATATAATAGAGACAGTAGATCTAGCTGGTCTGTCATAATATAATAGAGACAGTAGATCTAGCTGGTCTGTCATAATATAATAGAGACAGTAGATCTAGCTGGTCTGTCATAATATAATAGAGACAGTAGATCTAGCTGGTCTGTCATAATATAATAGAGACAGTAGATCTAGCTGGTCTGTCATAATATAATAGAGACAGTAGATCTAGCTGGTCTGTCATAATATAATAGAGACAGTAGATCTAGCTGGTCTGTCATAATATAATAGAGACAGTAGATCTAGCTGGTCTGTCATAATATAATAGAGACAGTAGATCTAGCTGGTCTGTCATAATATAATAGAGACAGTAGATCTAGCTGGTCTGTCATAATATAATAGAGACAGTAGATCTAGCTGGTCTGTCATAATATAATAGAGACAGTAGATCTAGCTGGTCTGTCATAATATAATAGAGACAGTAGATCTAGCTGGTCTGTCATAATATAATAGAGACAGTAGATCTAGCTGGTCTGTCATAATATAATAGAGACAGTAGATCTAGCTGGTCTGTCATAATATAATAGAGACAGTAGATCTAGCTGGTCTGTCATAATATAATAGAGACAGTAGATCTAGCTGGTCTGTCATAATATAATAGAGACAGTAGATCTAGCTGGTCTGTCATAATATAATAGAGACAGTAGATCTAGCTGGTCTGTCATAATATAATAGAGACAGTAGATCTAGCTGGTCTGTCATAATATAATAGAGACAGTAGATCTAGCTGGTCTGTCATAATATAATAGAGACAGTAGATCTAGCTGGTCTGTCATAATATAATAGAGACAGTAGATCTAGCTGGTCTGTCATAATATAATAGCAGATCTAGCTGGTCTGTCATAATATAATAGAGACAGTAGATCTAGCTGGTCTGTCATAATATAATAGAGACAGTAGATCTAGCTGGTCTGTCATAATATAATAGAGACAGTAGATCTAGCTGGTCTGTCATAATATAATAGAGACAGTAGATCTAGCTGGTCTGTCATAATATAATAGAGACAGTAGATCTAGCTGGTCTGTCATAATATAATAGAGACAGTAGATCTAGCTGGTCTGTCATAATATAATAGAGACAGTAGATCTAGCTGGTCTGTCATAATATAATAGAGACAGTAGATCTAGCTGGTCTGTCATAATATAATAGAGACAGTAGATCTAGCTGGTCTGTCATAATATAATAGAGACAGTAGATCTAGCTGGTCTGTCATAATATAATAGAGACAGTAGATCTAGCTGGTCTGTCATAATATAATAGAGACAGTAGATCTAGCTGGTCTGTCATAATATAATAGAGACAGTAGATCTAGCTGGTCTGTCATAATATAATAGAGACAGTAGATCTAGCTGGTCTGTCATAATATACAGAGACAGTAGATCTAGCTGGTCTGTCATAATATAATAGAGACAGTAGATCTAGCTGGTCTGTCATAATATAATAGAGACAGTAGATCTAGCTGGTCTGTCATAATATAATAGAGACAGTAGATCTAGCTGGTCTGTCATAATATAATAGAGACAGTAGATCTAGCTGGTCTGTCATAATATAATAGAGACAGTAGATCTAGCTGGTCTGTCATAATATAATAGAGACAGTAGATCTAGCTGGTCTGTCATAATATAATAGAGACAGTAGATCTAGCTGGTCTGTCATAATATAATAGAGACAGTAGATCTAGCTGGTCTGTCATAATATAATAGAGACAGTAGATCTAGCTGGTCTGTCATAATATAATAGAGACAGTAGATCTAGCTGGTCTGTCATAATATAATAGAGACAGTAGATCTAGCTGGTCTGTCATAATATAATAGAGACAGTAGATCTAGCTGGTCTGTCATAATATAATAGAGACAGTAGATCTAGCTGGTCTGTCATAATATAATAGAGACAGTAGATCTAGCTGGTCTGTCATAATATAATAGAGACAGTAGATCTAGCTGGTCTGTCATAATATAATAGAGACAGTAGATCTAGCTGGTCTGTCATAATATAATAGAGACAGTAGATCTAGCTGGTCTGTCATAATATAATAGAGACAGTAGATCTAGCTGGTCTGTCATAATATAATAGAGACAGTAGATCTAGCTGGTCTGTCATAATATAATAGAGACAGTAGATCTAGCTGGTCTGTCATAATATAATAGACAGTAGATCTAGCTGTCTGTATAATAGAGACAGTAGATCTAGCTGGTCTGTCATAATATAATAGAGACAGTAGATCTAGCTGGTCTGTCATAATATAATAGAGACAGTAGATCTAGCTGGTCTGTCATAATATACAGAGACAGTAGATCTAGCTGGTCTGTCATAATATAATAGAGACAGTAGATCTAGCTGGTCTGTCATAATATAATAGAGACAGTAGATCTAGCTGGTCTGTCATAATATAATAGAGACAGTAGATCTAGCTGGTCTGTCATAATATAATAGAGACAGTAGATCTAGCTGGTCTGTCATAATATAATAGAGACAGTAGATCTAGCTGGTCTGTCATAATATAATAGAGACAGTAGATCTAGCTGGTCTGTCATAATATAATAGAGACAGTAGATCTAGCTGGTCTGTCATAATATAATAGAGACAGTAGATCTAGCTGGTCTGTCATAATATAATAGAGACAGTAGATCTAGCTGGTCTGTCATAATATAATAGAGACAGTAGATCTAGCTGGTCTGTCATAATATAATAGAGACAGTAGATCTAGCTGGTCTGTCATAATATAATAGAGACAGTAGATCTAGCTGGTCTGTCATAATATAATAGAGACAGTAGATCTAGCTGGTCTGTCATAATATAATAGAGACAGTAGATCTAGCTGGTCTGTCATAATATAATAGAGACAGTAGATCTAGCTGGTCTGTCATAATATAATAGAGACAGTAGATCTAGCTGGTCTGTCATAATATAATAGAGACAGTAGATCTAGCTGGTCTGTCATAATATAATAGAGACAGTAGATCTAGCTGGTCTGTCATAATATAATAGAGACAGTAGATCTAGCTGGTCTGTCATAATATAATAGAGACAGTAGATCTAGCTGGTCTGTCATAATATAATAGAGACAGTAGATCTAGCTGGTCTGTCATAATATAATAGAGACAGTAGATCTAGCTGGTCTGTCATAATATAATAGAGACAGTAGATCTAGCTGGTCTGTCATAATATAATAGAGACAGTAGATCTAGCTGGTCTGTCATAATATAATAGAGACAGTAGATCTAGCTGGTCTGTCATAATATAATAGAGACAGTAGATCTAGCTGGTCTGTCATAATATAATAGAGACAGTAGATCTAGCTGGTCTGTCATAATATAATAGAGACAGTAGATCTAGCTGGTCTGTCATAATATAATAGAGACAGTAGATCTAGCTGGTCTGTCATAATATAATAGAGACAGTAGATCTAGCTGGTCTGTCATAATATAATAGAGACAGTAGATCTAGCTGGTCTGTCATAATATAATAGAGACAGTAGATCTAGCTGGTCTGTCATAATATAATAGAGACAGTAGATCTAGCTGGTCTGTCATAATATAATAGAGACAGTAGATCTAGCTGGTCTGTCATAATATAATAGAGACAGTAGATCTAGCTGGTCTGTCATAATATAATAGAGACAGTAGATCTAGCTGGTCTGTCATAATATAATAGAGACAGTAGATCTAGCTGGTCTGTCATAATATAATAGAGACAGTAGATCTAGCTGGTCTGTCATAATATAATAGAGACAGTAGATCTAGCTGGTCTGTCATAATATAATAGAGACAGTAGATCTAGCTGGTCTGTCATAATATAATAGAGACAGTAGATCTAGCTGGTCTGTCATAATATAATAGAGACAGTAGATCTAGCTGGTCTGTCATAATATAGAGACAGTAGATCTACTGGTCGTCAAAATATAATAGAGACAGTAGATCTAGCTGGTCTGTCATAATATAATAGAGACAGTAGATCTAGCTGGTCTGTCATAATATAATAGAGACAGTAGATCTAGCTGGTCTGTCATAATATAATAGAGACAGTAGATCTAGCTGGTCTGTCATAATATAATAGAGACAGTAGATCTAGCTGGTCTGTCATAATATAATAGAGACAGTAGATCTAGCTGGTCTGTCATAATATAATAGAGACAGTAGATCTAGCTGGTCTGTCATAATATAATAGAGACAGTAGATCTAGCTGGTCTGTCATAATATAATAGAGACAGTAGATCTAGCTGGTCTGTCATAATATAATAGAGACAGTAGATCTAGCTGGTCTGTCATAATATAATAGAGACAGTAGATCTAGCTGGTCTGTCATAATATAATAGAGACAGTAGATCTAGCTGGTCTGTCATAATATAATAGAGACAGTAGATCTAGCTGGTCTGTCATAATATAATAGAGACAGTAGATCTAGCTGGTCTGTCATAATATAATAGAGACAGTAGATCTAGCTGGTCTGTCATAATATAATAGAGACAGTAGATCTAGCTGGTCTGTCATAATATAATAGAGACAGTAGATCTAGCTGGTCTGTCATAATATAATAGAGACAGTAGATCTAGCTGGTCTGTCATAATATAATAGAGACAGTAGATCTAGCTGGTCTGTCATAATATAATAGAGACAGTAGATCTAGCTGGTCTGTCATAATATAATAGAGACAGTAGATCTAGCTGGTCTGTCATAATATAATAGAGACAGTAGATCTAGCTGGTCTGTCATAATATAATAGAGACAGTAGATCTAGCTGGTCTGTCATAATATAATAGAGACAGTAGATCTAGCTGGTCTGTCATAATATAATAGAGACAGTAGATCTAGCTGGTCTGTCATAATATAATAGAGACAGTAGATCTAGCTGGTCTGTCATAATATAATAGAGACAGTAGATCTAGCTGGTCTGTCATAATATAATAGAGACAGTAGATCTAGCTGGTCTGTCATAATATAATAGAGACAGTAGATCTAGCTGGTCTGTCATAATATAATAGAGACAGTAGATCTAGCTGGTCTGTCATAATATAATAGAGACAGTAGATCTAGCTGGTCTGTCATAATATAATAGAGACAGTAGATCTAGCTGGTCTGTCATAATATAATAGAGACAGTAGATCTAGCTGGTCTGTCATAATATAATAGAGACAGTAGATCTAGCTGGTCTGTCATAATATAATAGAGACAGTAGATCTAGCTGGTCTGTCATAATATAATAGAGACAGTAGATCTAGCTGGTCTGTCATAATATAATAGAGACAGTAGATCTAGCTGGTCTGTCATAATATAATAGAGACAGTAGATCTAGCTGGTCTGTCATAATATAATAGAGACAGTAGATCTAGCTGGTCTGTCATAATATAATAGAGACAGTAGATCTAGCTGGTCTGTCATAATATAATAGAGACAGTAGATCTAGCTGGTCTGTCATAATATAATAGAGACAGTAGATCTAGCTGGTCTGTCATAATATAATAGAGACAGTAGATCTAGCTGGTCTGTCATAATATAATAGAGACAGTAGATCTAGCTGGTCTGTCATAATATAATAGAGACAGTAGATCTAGCTGGTCTGTCATAATATAATAGAGACAGTAGATCTAGCTGGTCTGTCATAATATAATAGAGACAGTAGATCTAGCTGGTCTGTCATAATATAATAGAGACAGTAGATCTAGCTGGTCTGTCATAATATAATAGAGACAGTAGATCTAGCTGGTCTGTCATAATATAATAGAGACAGTAGATCTAGCTGGTCTGTCATAATATAATAGAGACAGTAGATCTAGCTGGTCTGTCATAATATAATAGAGACAGTAGATCTAGCTGGTCTGTCATAATATAATAGAGACAGTAGATCTAGCTGGTCTGTCATAATATAATAGAGACAGTAGATCTAGCTGGTCTGTCATAATATAATAGAGACAGTAGATCTAGCTGGTCTGTCATAATATAATAGAGACAGTAGATCTAGCTGGTCTGTCATAATATAATAGAGACAGTAGATCTAGCTGGTCTGTCATAATATAATAGAGACAGTAGATCTAGCTGGTCTGTCATAATATAATAGAGACAGTAGATCTAGCTGGTCTGTCATAATATAATAGAGACAGTAGATCTAGCTGGTCTGTCATAATATAATAGAGACAGTAGATCTAGCTGGTCTGTCATAATATAATAGAGACAGTAGATCTAGCTGGTCTGTCATAATATAATAGAGACAGTAGATCTAGCTGGTCTGTCATAATATAATAGAGACAGTAGATCTAGCTGGTCTGTCATAATATAATAGAGACAGTAGATCTAGCTGGTCTGTCATAATATAATAGAGACAGTAGATCTAGCTGGTCTGTCATAATATAATAGAGACAGTAGATCTAGCTGGTCTGTCATAATATAATAGAGACAGTAGATCTAGCTGGTCTGTCATAATATAATAGAGACAGTAGATCTAGCTGGTCTGTCATAATATAATAGAGACAGTAGATCTAGCTGGTCTGTCATAATATAATAGAGACAGTAGATCTAGCTGGTCTGTCATAATATAATAGAGACAGTAGATCTAGCTGGTCTGTCATAATATAATAGAGACAGTAGATCTAGCTGGTCTGTCATAATATAATAGAGACAGTAGATCTAGCTGGTCTGTCATAATATAATAGAGACAGTAGATCTAGCTGGTCTGTCATAATATAATAGAGACAGTAGATCTAGCTGGTCTGTCATAATATAATAGAGACAGTAGATCTAGCTGGTCTGTCATAATATAATAGAGACAGTAGATCTAGCTGGTCTGTCATAATATAATAGAGACAGTAGATCTAGCTGGTCTGTCATAATATAATAGAGACAGTAGATCTAGCTGGTCTGTCATAATATAATAGAGACAGTAGATCTAGCTGGTCTGTCATAATATAATAGAGACAGTAGATCTAGCTGGTCTGTCATAATATAATAGAGACAGTAGATCTAGCTGGTCTGTCATAATATAATAGAGACAGTAGATCTAGCTGGTCTGTCATAATATAATAGAGACAGTAGATCTAGCTGGTCTGTCATAATATAATAGAGACAGTAGATCTAGCTGGTCTGTCATAATATAATAGAGACAGTAGATCTAGCTGGTCTGTCATAATATAATAGAGACAGTAGATCTAGCTGGTCTGTCATAATATAATAGAGACAGTAGATCTAGCTGGTCTGTCATAATATAATAGAGACAGTAGATCTAGCTGGTCTGTCATAATATAATAGAGACAGTAGATCTAGCTGGTCTGTCATAATATAATAGAGACAGTAGATCTAGCTGGTCTGTCATAATATAATAGAGACAGTAGATCTAGCTGGTCTGTCATAATATAATAGAGACAGTAGATCTAGCTGGTCTGTCATAATATAATAGAGACAGTAGATCTAGCTGGTCTGTCATAATATAATAGAGACAGTAGATCTAGCTGGTCTGTCATAATATAATAGAGACAGTAGATCTAGCTGGTCTGTCATAATATAATAGAGACAGTAGATCTAGCTGGTCTGTCATAATATAATAGAGACAGTAGATCTAGCTGGTCTGTCATAATATAATAGAGACAGTAGATCTAGCTGGTTCTGTCATAATATAATAGAGACAGTAGATCTAGCTGGTCTGTCATAATATAATAGAGACAGTAGATCTAGCTGGTCTGTCATAATATAATAGAGACAGTAGATCTAGCTGGTCTGTCATAATATAATAGAGACAGTAGATCTAGCTGGTCTGTCATAATATAATAGAGACAGTAGATCTAGCTGGTCTGTCATAATATAATAGAGACAGTAGATCTAGCTGGTCTGTCATAATATAATAGAGACAGTAGATCTAGCTGGTCTGTCATAATATAATAGAGACAGTAGATCTAGCTGGTCTGTCATAATATAATAGAGACAGTAGATCTAGCTGGTCTGTCATAATATAATAGAGACAGTAGATCTAGCTGGTCTGTCATAATATAATAGAGACAGTAGATCTAGCTGGTCTGTCATAATATAATAGAGACAGTAGATCTAGCTGGTCTGTCATAATATAATAGAGACAGTAGATCTAGCTGGTCTGTCATAATATAATAGAGACAGTAGATCTAGCTGGTCTGTCATAATATAATAGAGACAGTAGATCTAGCTGGTCTGTCATAATATAATAGAGACAGTAGATCTAGCTGGTCTGTCATAATATAATAGAGACAGTAGATCTAGCTGGTCTGTCATAATATAATAGAGACAGTAGATCTAGCTGGTCTGTCATAATATAATAGAGACAGTAGATCTAGCTGGTCTGTCATAATATAATAGAGACAGTAGATCTAGCTGGTCTGTCATAATATAATAGACAGTAGATCAGCTGTCTGTCATAATATAATAGAGACAGTAGATCTAGCTGGTCTGTCATAATATAATAGAGACAGTAGATCTAGCTGGTCTGTCATAATATAATAGAGACAGTAGATCTAGCTGGTCTGTCATAATATAATAGAGACAGTAGATCTAGCTGGTCTGTCATAATATAATAGAGACAGTAGATCTAGCTGGTCTGTCATAATATAATAGAGACAGTAGATCTAGCTGGTCTGTCATAATATAATAGAGACAGTAGATCTAGCTGGTCTGTCATAATATAATAGAGACAGTAGATCTAGCTGGTCTGTCATAATATAATAGAGACAGTAGATCTAGCTGGTCTGTCATAATATAATAGAGACAGTAGATCTAGCTGGTCTGTCATAATATAATAGAGACAGTAGATCTAGCTGGTCTGTCATAATATAATAGAGACAGTAGATCTAGCTGGTCTGTCATAATATAATAGAGACAGTAGATCTAGCTGGTCTGTCATAATATAATAGAGACAGTAGATCTAGCTGGTCTGTCATAATATAATAGAGACAGTAGATCTAGCTGGTCTGTCATAATATAATAGAGACAGTAGATCTAGCTGGTCTGTCATAATATAATAGAGACAGTAGATCTAGCTGGTCTGTCATAATATAATAGAGACAGTAGATCTAGCTGGTCTGTCATAATATAATAGAGACAGTAGATCTAGCTGGTCTGTCATAATATAATAGAGACAGTAGATCTAGCTGGTCTGTCATAATATAATAGAGACAGTAGATCTAGCTGGTCTGTCATAATATAATAGAGACAGTAGATCTAGCTGGTCTGTCATAATATAATAGAGACAGTAGATCTAGCTGGTCTGTCATAATATAATAGAGACAGTAGATCTAGCTGGTCTGTCATAATATAATAGAGACAGTAGATCTAGCTGGTCTGTCATAATATAATAGAGACAGTAGATCTAGCTGGTCTGTCATAATATAATAGAGACAGTAGATCTAGCTGGTCTGTCATAATATAATAGAGACAGTAGATCTAGCTGGTCTGTCATAATATAATAGAGACAGTAGATCTAGCTGGTCTGTCATAATATAATAGAGACAGTAGATCTAGCTGGTCTGTCATAATATAATAGAGACAGTAGATCTAGCTGGTCTGTCATAATATAATAGAGACAGTAGATCTAGCTGGTCTGTCATAATATAATAGAGACAGTAGATCTAGCTGGTCTGTCATAATATAATAGAGACAGTAGATCTAGCTGGTCTGTCATAATATAATAGAGACAGTAGATCTAGCTGGTCTGTCATAATATAATAGAGACAGTAGATCTAGCTGGTCTGTCATAATATAATAGAGACAGTAGATCTAGCTGGTCTGTCATAATATAATAGAGACAGTAGATCTAGCTGGTCTGTCATAATATAATAGAGACAGTAGATCTAGCTGGTCTGTCATAATATAATAGAGACAGTAGATCTAGCTGGTCTGTCATAATATAATAGAGACAGTAGATCTAGCTGGTCTGTCATAATATAATAGAGACAGTAGATCTAGCTGGTCTGTCATAATATAATAGAGACAGTAGATCTAGCTGGTCTGTCATAATATAATAGAGACAGTAGATCTAGCTGGTCTGTCATAATATAATAGAGACAGTAGATCTAGCTGGTCTGTCATAATATAATAGAGACAGTAGATCTAGCTGGTCTGTCATAATATAATAGAGACAGTAGATCTAGCTGGTCTGTCATAATATAATAGAGACAGTAGATCTAGCTGGTCTGTCATAATATAATAGAGACAGTAGATCTAGCTGGTCTGTCATAATATAATAGAGACAGTAGATCTAGCTGGTCTGTCATAATATAATAGAGACAGTAGATCTAGCTGGTCTGTCATAATATAATAGAGACAGTAGATCTAGCTGGTCTGTCATAATATAATAGAGACAGTAGATCTAGCTGGTCTGTCATAATATAATAGAGACAGTAGATCTAGCTGGTCTGTCATAATATAATAGAGACAGTAGATCTAGCTGGTCTGTCATAATATAATAGAGACAGTAGATCTAGCTGGTCTGTCATAATATAATAGAGACAGTAGATCTAGCTGGTCTGTCATAATATAATAGAGACAGTAGATCTAGCTGGTCTGTCATAATATAATAGAGACAGTAGATCTAGCTGGTCTGTCATAATATAATAGAGACAGTAGATCTAGCTGGTCTGTCATAATATAATAGAGACAGTAGATCTAGCTGGTCTGTCATAATATAATAGAGACAGTAGATCTAGCTGGTCTGTCATAATATAATAGAGACAGTAGATCTAGCTGGTCTGTCATAATATAATAGAGACAGTAGATCTAGCTGGTCTGTCATAATATAATAGAGACAGTAGATCTAGCTGGTCTGTCATAATATAATAGAGACAGTAGATCTAGCTGGTCTGTCATAATATAATAGAGACAGTAGATCTAGCTGGTCTGTCATAATATAATAGAGACAGTAGATCTAGCTGGTCTGTCATAATATAATAGAGACAGTAGATCTAGCTGGTCTGTCATAATATAATAGAGACAGTAGATCTAGCTGGTCTGTCATAATATAATAGAGACAGTAGATCTAGCTGGTCTGTCATAATATAATAGAGACAGTAGATCTAGCTGGTCTGTCATAATATAATAGAGACAGTAGATCTAGCTGGTCTGTCATAATATAATAGAGACAGTAGATCTAGCTGGTCTGTCATAATATAATAGAGACAGTAGATCTAGCTGGTCTGTCATAATATAATAGAGACAGTAGATCTAGCTGGTCTGTCATAATATAATAGAGACAGTAGATCTAGCTGGTCTGTCATAATATAACAGAGACAGTAGATCTAGCTGGTCTGTCATAATATAATAGAGACAGTAGATCTAGCTGGTCTGTCATAATATAATAGAGACAGTAGATCTAGCTGGTCTGTCATAATATAATAGAGACAGTAGATCTAGCTGGTCTGTCATAATATAATAGAGACAGTAGATCTAGCTGGTCTGTCATAATATAATAGAGACAGTAGATCTAGCTGGTCTGTCATAATATAATAGAGACAGTAGATCTAGCTGGTCTGTCATAATATAATAGAGACAGTAGATCTAGCTGGTCTGTCATAATATAATAGAGACAGTAGATCTAGCTGGTCTGTCATAATATAATAGAGACAGTAGATCTAGCTGGTCTGTCATAATATAATAGAGACAGTAGATCTAGCTGGTCTGTCATAATATAATAGAGACAGTAGATCTAGCTGGTCTGTCATAATATAATAGAGACAGTAGATCTAGCTGGTCTGTCATAATATAATAGAGACAGTAGATCTAGCTGGTCTGTCATAATATAATAGAGACAGTAGATCTAGCTGGTCTGTCATAATATAATAGAGACAGTAGATCTAGCTGGTCTGTCATAATATAATAGAGACAGTAGATCTAGCTGGTCTGTCATAATATAATAGAGACAGTAGATCTAGCTGGTCTGTCATAATATAATAGAGACAGTAGATCTAGCTGGTCTGTCATAATATAATAGAGACAGTAGATCTAGCTGGTCTGTCATAATATAATAGAGACAGTAGATCTAGCTGGTCTGTCATAATATAATAGAGACAGTAGATCTAGCTGGTCTGTCATAATATAATAGAGACAGAGACAGTAGATCTAGCTGGTCTGTCATAATATAATAGAGACAGTAGATCTAGCTGGTCTGTCATAATATAATAGAGACAGTAGATCTAGCTGGTCTGTCATAATATAATAGAGACAGTAGATCTAGCTGGTCTGTCATAATATAATAGAGACAGTAGATCTAGCTGGTCTGTCATAATATAATAGAGACAGTAGATCTAGCTGGTCTGTCATAATATAATAGAGACAGTAGATCTAGCTGGTCTGTCATAATATAATAGAGACAGTAGATCTAGCTGGTCTGTCATAATATAATAGAGACAGTAGATCTAGCTGGTCTGTCATAATATAATAGAGACAGTAGATCTAGCTGGTCTGTCATAATATAATAGAGACAGTAGATCTAGCTGGTCTGTCATAATATAATAGAGACAGTAGATCTAGCTGGTCTGTCATAATATAATAGAGACAGTAGATCTAGCTGGTCTGTCATAATATAATAGAGACAGTAGATCTAGCTGGTCTGTCATAATATAATAGAGACAGTAGATCTAGCTGGTCTGTCATAATATAATAGAGACAGTAGATCTAGCTGGTCTGTCATAATATAATAGAGACAGTAGATCTAGCTGGTCTGTCATAATATAATAGAGACAGTAGATCTAGCTGGTCTGTCATAATATAATAGAGACAGTAGATCTAGCTGGTCTGTCATAATATAATAGAGACAGTAGATCTAGCTGGTCTGTCATAATATAATAGAGACAGTAGATCTAGCTGGTCTGTCATAATATAATAGAGACAGTAGATCTAGCTGGTCTGTCATAATATAATAGAGACAGTAGATCTAGCTGGTCTGTCATAATATAATAGAGACAGTAGATCTAGCTGGTCTGTCATAATATAATAGAGACAGTAGATCTAGCTGGTCTGTCATAATATAATAGAGACAGTAGATCTAGCTGGTCTGTCATAATATAATAGAGACAGTAGATCTAGCTGGTCTGTCATAATATAATAGAGACAGTAGATCTAGCTGGTCTGTCATAATATAATAGAGACAGTAGATCTAGCTGGTCTGTCATAATATAATAGAGACAGTAGATCTAGCTGGTCTGTCATAATATAATAGAGACAGTAGATCTAGCTGGTCTGTCATAATATAATAGAGACAGTAGATCTAGCTGGTCTGTCATAATATAATAGAGACAGTAGATCTAGCTGGTCTGTCATAATATAATAGAGACAGTAGATCTAGCTGGTCTGTCATAATATAATAGAGACAGTAGATCTAGCTGGTCTGTCATAATATAATAGAGACAGTAGATCTAGCTGGTCTGTCATAATATAATAGAGACAGTAGATCTAGCTGGTCTGTCATAATATAATAGAGACAGTAGATCTAGCTGGTCTGTCATAATATAATAGAGACAGTAGATCTAGCTGGTCTGTCATAATATAATAGAGACAGTAGATCTAGCTGGTCTGTCATAATATAATAGAGACAGTAGATCTAGCTGGTCTGTCATAATATAATAGAGACAGTAGATCTAGCTGGTCTGTCATAATATAATAGAGACAGTAGATCTAGCTGGTCTGTCATAATATAATAGAGACAGTAGATCTAGCTGGTCTGTCATAATATAATAGAGACAGTAGATCTAGCTGGTCTGTCATAATATAATAGAGACAGTAGATCTAGCTGGTCTGTCATAATATAATAGAGACAGTAGATCTAGCTGGTCTGTCATAATATAATAGAGACAGTAGATCTAGCTGGTCTGTCATAATATAATAGAGACAGTAGATCTAGCTGGTCTGTCATAATATAATAGAGACAGTAGATCTAGCTGGTCTGTCATAATATAATAGAGACAGTAGATCTAGCTGGTCTGTCATAATATAATAGAGACAGTAGATCTAGCTGGTCTGTCATAATATAATAGAGACAGTAGATCTAGCTGGTCTGTCATAATATAATAGAGACAGTAGAT
Source organism: Oncorhynchus tshawytscha (assembly GCF_018296145.1). Lineage (NCBI taxonomy): Eukaryota > Metazoa > Chordata > Actinopteri > Salmoniformes > Salmonidae > Oncorhynchus > Oncorhynchus tshawytscha. The sequence continues at coordinate 32,472 of NW_024609158.1, forward strand.
CTAGCTGGTCTGTCATAATATAATAGAGACAGTAGATCTAGCTGGTCTGTCATAATATAATAGAGACAGTAGATCTAGCTGGTCTGTCATAATATAATAGAGACAGTAGATCTAGCTGGTCTGTCATAATATAATAGAGACAGTAGATCTAGCTGGTCTGTCATAATATAATAGAGACAGTAGATCTAGCTGGTCTGTCATAATATAATAGAGACAGTAGATCTAGCTGGTCTGTCATAATATAATAGAGACAGTAGATCTAGCTGGTCTGTCATAATATAATAGAGACAGTAGATCTAGCTGGTCTGTCATAATATAATAGAGACAGTAGATCTAGCTGGTCTGTCATAATATAATAGAGACAGTAGATCTAGCTGGTCTGTCATAATATAATAGAGACAGTAGATCTAGCTGGTCTGTCATAATATAATAGAGACAGTAGATCTAGCTGGTCTGTCATAATATAATAGAGACAGTAGATCTAGCTGGTCTGTCATAATATAATAGAGACAGTAGATCTAGCTGGTCTGTCATAATATAATAGAGACAGTAGATCTAGCTGGTCTGTCATAATATAATAGAGACAGTAGATCTAGCTGGTCTGTCATAATATAATAGAGACAGTAGATCTAGCTGGTCTGTCATAATATAATAGAGACAGTAGATCTAGCTGGTCTGTCATAATATAATAGAGACAGTAGATCTAGCTGGTCTGTCATAATATAATAGAGACAGTAGATCTAGCTGGTCTGTCATAATATAATAGAGACAGTAGATCTAGCTGGTCTGTCATAATATAATAGAGACAGTAGATCTAGCTGGTCTGTCATAATATAATAGAGACAGTAGATCTAGCTGGTCTGTCATAATATAATAGAGACAGTAGATCTAGCTGGTCTGTCATAATATAATAGAGACAGTAGATCTAGCTGGTCTGTCATAATATAATAGAGACAGTAGATCTAGCTGGTCTGTCATAATATAATAGAGACAGTAGATCTAGCTGGTCTGTCATAATATAATAGAGACAGTAGATCTAGCTGGTCTGTCATAATATAATAGAGACAGTAGATCTAGCTGGTCTGTCATAATATAATAGAGACAGTAGATCTAGCTGGTCTGTCATAATATAATAGAGACAGTAGATCTAGCTGGTCTGTCATAATATAATAGAGACAGTAGATCTAGCTGGTCTGTCATAATATAATAGAGACAGTAGATCTAGCTGGTCTGTCATAATATAATAGAGACAGTAGATCTAGCTGGTCTGTCATAATATAATAGAGACAGTAGATCTAGCTGGTCTGTCATAATATAATAGAGACAGTAGATCTAGCTGGTCTGTCATAATATAATAGAGACAGTAGATCTAGCTGGTCTGTCATAATATAATAGAGACAGTAGATCTAGCTGGTCTGTCATAATATAATAGAGACAGTAGATCTAGCTGGTCTGTCATAATATAATAGAGACAGTAGATCTAGCTGGTCTGTCATAATATAATAGAGACAGTAGATCTAGCTGGTCTGTCATAATATAATAGAGACAGTAGATCTAGCTGGTCTGTCATAATATAATAGAGACAGTAGATCTAGCTGGTCTGTCATAATATAATAGAGACAGTAGATCTAGCTGGTCTGTCATAATATAATAGAGACAGTAGATCTAGCTGGTCTGTCATAATATAATAGAGACAGTAGATCTAGCTGGTCTGTCATAATATAATAGAGACAGTAGATCTAGCTGGTCTGTCATAATATAATAGAGACAGTAGATCTAGCTGGTCTGTCATAATATAATAGAGACAGTAGATCTAGCTGGTCTGTCATAATATAATAGAGACAGTAGATCTAGCTGGTCTGTCATAATATAATAGAGACAGTAGATCTAGCTGGTCTGTCATAATATAATAGAGACAGTAGATCTAGCTGGTCTGTCATAATATAATAGAGACAGTAGATCTAGCTGGTCTGTCATAATATAATAGAGACAGTAGATCTAGCTGGTCTGTCATAATATAATAGAGACAGTAGATCTAGCTGGTCTGTCATAATATAATAGAGACAGTAGATCTAGCTGGTCTGTCATAATATAATAGAGACAGTAGATCTAGCTGGTCTGTCATAATATAATAGAGACAGTAGATCTAGCTGGTCTGTCATAATATAATAGAGACAGTAGATCTAGCTGGTCTGTCATAATATAATAGAGACAGTAGATCTAGCTGGTCTGTCATAATATAATAGAGACAGTAGATCTAGCTGGTCTGTCATAATATAATAGAGACAGTAGATCTAGCTGGTCTGTCATAATATAATAGAGACAGTAGATCTAGCTGGTCTGTCATAATATACAGAGACAGTAGATCTAGCTGGTCTGTCATAATATAATAGAGACAGTAGATCTAGCTGGTCTGTCATAATATAATAGAGACAGTAGATCTAGCTGGTCTGTCATAATATAATAGAGACAGTAGATCTAGCTGGTCTGTCATAATATAATAGAGACAGTAGATCTAGCTGGTCTGTCATAATATAATAGAGACAGTAGATCTAGCTGGTCTGTCATAATATAATAGAGACAGTAGATCTAGCTGGTCTGTCATAATATAATAGAGACAGTAGATCTAGCTGGTCTGTCATAATATAATAGAGACAGTAGATCTAGCTGGTCTGTCATAATATAATAGAGACAGTAGATCTAGCTGGTCTGTCATAATATAATAGAGACAGTAGATCTAGCTGGTCTGTCATAATATAATAGAGACAGTAGATCTAGCTGGTCTGTCATAATATAATAGAGACAGTAGATCTAGCTGGTCTGTCATAATATAATAGAGACAGTAGATCTAGCTGGTCTGTCATAATATAATAGAGACAGTAGATCTAGCTGGTCTGTCATAATATAATAGAGACAGTAGATCTAGCTGGTCTGTCATAATATAATAGAGACAGTAGATCTAGCTGGTCTGTCATAATATAATAGAGACAGTAGATCTAGCTGGTCTGTCATAATATAATAGAGACAGTAGATCTAGCTGGTCTGTCATAATATAATAGAGACAGTAGATCTAGCTGGTCTGTCATAATATAATAGAGACAGTAGATCTAGCTGGTCTGTCATAATATAATAGAGACAGTAGATCTAGCTGGTCTGTCATAATATAATAGAGACAGTAGATCTAGCTGGTCTGTCATAATATAATAGAGACAGTAGATCTAGCTGGTCTGTCATAATATAATAGAGACAGTAGATCTAGCTGGTCTGTCATAATATAATAGAGACAGTAGATCTAGCTGGTCTGTCATAATATAATAGAGACAGTAGATCTAGCTGGTCTGTCATAATATAATAGAGACAGTAGATCTAGCTGGTCTGTCATAATATAATAGAGACAGTAGATCTAGCTGGTCTGTCATAATATAATAGAGACAGTAGATCTAGCTGGTCTGTCATAATATAATAGAGACAGTAGATCTAGCTGGTCTGTCATAATATAATAGAGACAGTAGATCTAGCTGGTCTGTCATAATATAATAGAGACAGTAGATCTAGCTGGTCTGTCATAATATAATAGAGACAGTAGATCTAGCTGGTCTGTCATAATATAATAGAGACAGTAGATCTAGCTGGTCTGTCATAATATAATAGAGACAGTAGATCTAGCTGGTCTGTCATAATATAATAGAGACAGTAGATCTAGCTGGTCTGTCATAATATAATAGAGACAGTAGATCTAGCTGGTCTGTCATAATATAATAGAGACAGTAGATCTAGCTGGTCTGTCATAATATAATAGAGACAGTAGATCTAGCTGGTCTGTCATAATATAATAGAGACAGTAGATCTAGCTGGTCTGTCATAATATAATAGAGACAGTAGATCTAGCTGGTCTGTCATAATATAATAGAGACAGTAGATCTAGCTGGTCTGTCATAATATAATAGAGACAGTAGATCTAGCTGGTCTGTCATAATATAATAGAGACAGTAGATCTAGCTGGTCTGTCATAATATAATAGAGACAGTAGATCTAGCTGGTCTGTCATAATATAATAGAGACAGTAGATCTAGCTGGTCTGTCATAATATAATAGAGACAGTAGATCTAGCTGGTCTGTCATAATATACAGAGACAGTAGATCTAGCTGGTCTGTCATAATATAATAGAGACAGTAGATCTAGCTGGTCTGTCATAATATAATAGAGACAGTAGATCTAGCTGGTCTGTCATAATATAATAGAGACAGTAGATCTAGCTGGTCTGTCATAATATAATAGAGACAGTAGATCTAGCTGGTCTGTCATAATATAATAGAGACAGTAGATCTAGCTGGTCTGTCATAATATAATAGAGACAGTAGATCTAGCTGGTCTGTCATAATATAATAGAGACAGTAGATCTAGCTGGTCTGTCATAATATAATAGAGACAGTAGATCTAGCTGGTCTGTCATAATATAATAGAGACAGTAGATCTAGCTGGTCTGTCATAATATAATAGAGACAGTAGATCTAGCTGGTCTGTCATAATATAATAGAGACAGTAGATCTAGCTGGTCTGTCATAATATAATAGAGACAGTAGATCTAGCTGGTCTGTCATAATATAATAGAGACAGTAGATCTAGCTGGTCTGTCATAATATAATAGAGACAGTAGATCTAGCTGGTCTGTCATAATATAATAGAGACAGTAGATCTAGCTGGTCTGTCATAATATAATAGAGACAGTAGATCTAGCTGGTCTGTCATAATATAATAGAGACAGTAGATCTAGCTGGTCTGTCATAATATAATAGAGACAGTAGATCTAGCTGGTCTGTCATAATATAATAGAGACAGTAGATCTAGCTGGTCTGTCATAATATAATAGAGACAGTAGATCTAGCTGGTCTGTCATAATATAATAGAGACAGTAGATCTAGCTGGTCTGTCATAATATAATAGAGACAGTAGATCTAGCTGGTCTGTCATAATATAATAGAGACAGTAGATCTAGCTGGTCTGTCATAATATAATAGAGACAGTAGATCTAGCTGGTCTGTCATAATATAATAGAGACAGTAGATCTAGCTGGTCTGTCATAATATAATAGAGACAGTAGATCTAGCTGGTCTGTCATAATATAATAGAGACAGTAGATCTAGCTGGTCTGTCATAATATAATAGAGACAGTAGATCTAGCTGGTCTGTCATAATATAATAGAGACAGTAGATCTAGCTGGTCTGTCATAATATAATAGAGACAGTAGATCTAGCTGGTCTGTCATAATATAATAGAGACAGTAGATCTAGCTGGTCTGTCATAATATAATAGAGACAGTAGATCTAGCTGGTCTGTCATAATATAATAGAGACAGTAGATCTAGCTGGTCTGTCATAATATAATAGAGACAGTAGATCTAGCTGGTCTGTCATAATATAATAGAGACAGTAGATCTAGCTGGTCTGTCATAATATAATAGAGACAGTAGATCTAGCTGGTCTGTCATAATATAATAGAGACAGTAGATCTAGCTGGTCTGTCATAATATAATAGAGACAGTAGATCTAGCTGGTCTGTCATAATATAATAGAGACAGTAGATCTAGCTGGTCTGTCATAATATAATAGAGACAGTAGATCTAGCTGGTCTGTCATAATATAATAGAGACAGTAGATCTAGCTGGTCTGTCATAATATAATAGAGACAGTAGATCTAGCTGGTCTGTCATAATATAATAGAGACAGTAGATCTAGCTGGCTCTGTCATAATATAATAGAGACAGTAGATCTAGCTGGTCTGTCATAATATAATAGAGACAGTAGATCTAGCTGGTCTGTCATAATATAATAGAGACAGTAGATCTAGCTGGTCTGTCATAATATAATAGAGACAGTAGATCTAGCTGGTCTGTCATAATATAATAGAGACAGTAGATCTAGCTGGTCTGTCATAATATAATAGAGACAGTAGATCTAGCTGGTCTGTCATAATATAATAGAGACAGTAGATCTAGCTGGTCTGTCATAATATAATAGAGACAGTAGATCTAGCTGGTCTGTCATAATATAATAGAGACAGTAGATCTAGCTGGTCTGTCATAATATAATAGAGACAGTAGATCTAGCTGGTCTGTCATAATATAATAGAGACAGTAGATCTAGCTGGTCTGTCATAATATAATAGAGACAGTAGATCTAGCTGGTCTGTCATAATATAATAGAGACAGTAGATCTAGCTGGTCTGTCATATATAGAGACAGTAGATCAGCTGGGGTATATAATAGAGACAGTAGATCTAGCTGGTCTGTCATAATATAATAGAGACAGTAGATCTAGCTGGTCTGTCATAATATAATAGAGACAGTAGATCTAGCTGGTCTGTCATAATATAATAGAGACAGTAGATCTAGCTGGTCTGTCATAATATAATAGAGACAGTAGATCTAGCTGGTCTGTCATAATATAATAGAGACAGTAGATCTAGCTGGTCTGTCATAATATAATAGAGACAGTAGATCTAGCTGGTCTGTCATAATATAATAGAGACAGTAGATCTAGCTGGTCTGTCATAATATAATAGAGACAGTAGATCTAGCTGGTCTGTCATAATATAATAGAGACAGTAGATCTAGCTGGTCTGTCATAATATAATAGAGACAGTAGATCTAGCTGGTCTGTCATAATATAATAGAGACAGTAGATCTAGCTGGTCTGTCATAATATAATAGAGACAGTAGATCTAGCTGGTCTGTCATAATATAATAGAGACAGTAGATCTAGCTGGTCTGTCATAATATAATAGAGACAGTAGATCTAGCTGGTCTGTCATAATATAATAGAGACAGTAGATCTAGCTGGTCTGTCATAATATAATAGAGACAGTAGATCTAGCTGGTCTGTCATAATATAATAGAGACAGTAGATCTAGCTGGTCTGTCATAATATAATAGAGACAGTAGATCTAGCTGGTCTGTCATAATATAATAGAGACAGTAGATCTAGCTGGTCTGTCATAATATAATAGAGACAGTAGATCTAGCTGGTCTGTCATAATATAATAGAGACAGTAGATCTAGCTGGTCTGTCATAATATAATAGAGACAGTAGATCTAGCTGGTCTGTCATAATATAATAGAGACAGTAGATCTAGCTGGTCTGTCATAATATAATAGAGACAGTAGATCTAGCTGGTCTGTCATAATATAATAGAGACAGTAGATCTAGCTGGTCTGTCATAATATAATAGAGACAGTAGATCTAGCTGGTCTGTCATAATATAATAGAGACAGTAGATCTAGCTGGTCTGTCATAATATAATAGAGACAGTAGATCTAGCTGGTCTGTCATAATATAATAGAGACAGTAGATCTAGCTGGTCTGTCATAATATAATAGAGACAGTAGATCTAGCTGGTCTGTCATAATATAATAGAGACAGTAGATCTAGCTGGTCTGTCATAATATAATAGAGACAGTAGATCTAGCTGGTCTGTCATAATATAATAGAGACAGTAGATCTAGCTGGTCTCGTCATAATATAATAGAGACAGTAGATCTAGCTGGTCTGTCATAATATAATAGAGACAGTAGATCTAGCTGGTCTGTCATAATATAATAGAGACAGTAGATCTAGCTGGTCTGTCATAATATAATAGAGACAGTAGATCTAGCTGGTCTGTCATAATATAATAGAGACAGTAGATCTAGCTGGTCTGTCATAATATAATAGAGACAGTAGATCTAGCTGGTCTGTCATAATATAATAGAGACAGTAGATCTAGCTGGTCTGTCATAATATAATAGAGACAGTAGATCTAGCTGGTCTGTCATAATATAATAGAGACAGTAGATCTAGCTGGTCTGTCATAATATAATAGAGACAGTAGATCTAGCTGGTCTGTCATAATATAATAGAGACAGTAGATCTAGCTGGTCTGTCATAATATAATAGAGACAGTAGATCTAGCTGGTCTGTCATAATATAATAGAGACAGTAGATCTAGCTGGTCTGTCATAATATAATAGAGACAGTAGATCTAGCTGGTCTGTCATAATATAATAGAGACAGTAGATCTAGCTGGTCTGTCATAATATAATAGGGACAGTATCTAGCTGGTCTGTCATAATAGAGACAGTAGATCTAGCTGGTCTGTCATAATATAATAGAGACAGTAGATCTAGCTGGTCTGTCATAATATAATAGAGACAGTAGATCTAGCTGGTCTGTCATAATATAATAGAGACAGTAGATCTAGCTGGTCTGTCATAATATAATAGAGACAGTAGATCTAGCTGGTCTGTCATAATATAATAGAGACAGTAGATCTAGCTGGTCTGTCATAATATAATAGAGACAGTAGATCTAGCTGGTCTGTCATAATATAATAGAGACAGTAGATCTAGCTGGTCTGTCATAATATAATAGAGACAGTAGATCTAGCTGGTCTGTCATAATATAATAGAGACAGTAGATCTAGCTGGTCTGTCATAATATAATAGAGACAGTAGATCTAGCTGGTCTGTCATAATATAATAGAGACAGTAGATCTAGCTGGTCTGTCATAATATAATAGAGACAGTAGATCTAGCTGGTCTGTCATAATATAATAGAGACAGTAGATCTAGCTGGTCTGTCATAATATAATAGAGACAGTAGATCTAGCTGGTCTGTCATAATATAATAGAGACAGTAGATCTAGCTGGTCTGTCATAATATAATAGAGACAGTAGATCTAGCTGGTCTGTCATAATATAATAGAGACAGTAGATCTAGCTGGTCTGTCATAATATAATAGAGACAGTAGATCTAGCTGGTCTGTCATAATATAATAGAGACAGTAGATCTAGCTGGTCTGTCATAATATAGAAATAGAGACAGTAGATCTAGCTGGTCTGTCATATTATAATAGAGACAGTAGATCTAGCTGGTCTGTCATAATATAATAGAGACAGTAGATCTAGCTGGTCTGTCATAATATAATAGAGACAGTAGATCTAGCTGGTCTGTCATAATATAATAGAGACAGTAGATCTAGCTGGTCTGTCATGATCTAGCTGGGTCTGTCATAATATAATAGAGACATTAGATCTAGCTGGTCTGTCATAATATAATAGAGACAGTAGATCTAGCTGGTCTGTCATAATATAATAGAGACAGTAGATCTAGCTGGTCTGTCATAATATAATAGAGACAGTAGATCTAGCTGGTCTGTCAAAATATAATAGAGACGGTAGATCTAGCTGGTCTGTCATAATATAATAGAGACAGTAGATCTAGCTGGTCTGTCATAATATAACAGAGACAGTAGATCTAGCTGGTCTGTCATAATATAATAGAGACATAGAGACAGTAGATCTAGCTGGTCTGTCATAATATAATAGAGACAGTAGATCTAGCTGGTCTGTCATAATATAATAGAGACAGTAGATCTAGCTGGTCTGTCATAATATAATAGAGACAGTAGATCTAGCTGGTCTGTCATAATATAATAGAGACAGTAGATCTAGCTGGTCTGTCATAATATAATAGAGACAGTAGATCTAGCTGGTCTGTCATAATATAATAGAGACAGTAGATCTAGCTGGTCTGTCATATATATAGAGACAGACAGATCTAGCTGGTCTGTCATAATATAATAGAGACAGTAGATCTAGCTGGTCTGTCATAATATAATAGAGACAGTAGATCTAGCTGGTCTGTCATAATTATAATAGAGACAGTAGATCTAGCTGGTCTGTCATAATATAATAGAGACAGTAGATCTAGCTGGTCTGTCATATTATAATAGAGACAGTAGATCTAGCTGGTCTGTCATAATATAATAGAGACAGTAGATCTAGCTGGTCTGTCATAATATAATAGAGACAGTAGATCTAGCTGGTCTGTCATAATATAATAGAGACAGTAGATCTAGCTGGTCTGTCATAATATAATAGAGACAGTAGATCTAGCTGGTCTGTCATAATATAATAGAGACAGTAGATCTAGCTGGTCTGTCATAATATAATAGAGACAGTAGATCTAGCTGGTCTGTCATAATATAATAGAGACAGTAGATCTAGCTGGTCTGTCATAATATAATAGAGACAAGATCTAGCTGGTCTGTCATAATATAATAGAGACAGTAGATCTAGCTGGTCTGTCATAATATAATAGAGACAGTAGATCTAGCTGGTCTGTCATAATATAATAGAGACAGTAGATCTAGCTGGTCTGTCATAATATAATAGAGACAGTAGATCTAGCTGGTCTGTCATAATATAATAGAGACAGTAGATCTAGCTGGTCTGTCATAATATAATAGAGACACTCAGCTGGTCTGTCATATTATAATAGAGACAGTAGATCTAGCTGGTCTGTCATAATATAATAGAGACAGTAGATCTAGCTGGTCTGTCATAATATAATAGAGACAGTAGATCTAGCTGGTCTGTCATAATATAATAGAGACAGTAGATCTAGCTGGTCTGTCATAATATAATAGAGACAGTAGATCTAGCTGGTCTGTCATAATATAATAGAGACAGTAGATCTAGCTGGTCTGTCATAATATAATAGAGACAGTAGATCTAGCTGGTCTGTCATAATATAATAGAGACAGCTGTCATAATATACAGAGACAGTAGATCTAGCTGGTCTGTCATAATATAATAGAGACAGTAGATCTAGCTGGTCTGTCATAATATAATAGAGACAGTAGATCTAGCTGGTCTGTCATAATATAATAGAGACAGTAGATCTAGCTGGTCTGTCATAATATAATAGAGACAGTAGATCTAGCTGGTCTGTCATAATATAATAGAGACAGTAGATCTAGCTGGTCTGTCATAATATAATAGAGACAGTAGATCTAGCTGGTCTGTCATAATATAATAGAGACAGTAGATCTAGCTGGTCTGTCATAATATAATAGAGACAGTAGATCTAGCTGGTCTGTCATAATATAATAGAGACAGTAGATCTAGCTGGTCTGTCATAATATAATAGAGACAGTAGATCTAGCTGGTCTGTCATAATATAATAGAGACAGTAGATCTAGCTGGTCTGTCATAATATAATAGAGACAGTATATCTACCTGGTCTGTCATAATATAGCAGAGACAGTAGATCTAGCTGGTCTGTCAAAATATAATAGAGACAGTAGATCTAGCTGGTCTGTCAAAATATAATAGAGACAGTAGATCTAGCTGTCTGTCATAATATAATAGAGACAGTGGATCTAGCTGGTCTGTTATAATATAATAGCGACAGTAGATCTAGCTGGTCTGTCATAATATAATAGCGACAGTAGATCTAGCTGGTCTGTCATAATATAATAGAGACAGTAGATCTAGCTGGTCTGTCATAGTACAATATAGACAGTAGATCTAGCTGGTCTGTCATAATATAATAGAGACAGACAGTAGATCTAGCTGGTCTGTCATAATATAATAGAGACAGTAGATCTAGCTGGTCTGTCATAATATATATATAGAGACAGTAGATCTAGCTGGTCTGTCATAATATAATAGAGACAGTAGATCTAGCTGGTCTGTCATAATATAATAGAGACAGTAGATCTAGCTGGTCTGTCATAATATAATAGAGACAGTAGATCTAGCTGGTCTGTCATAATATAATAGAGACAGTAGATCTAGCTGGTCTGTCATAATATAATAGAGACAGTAGATCTAGCTGGTCTGTCATAATATAATAGAGACAGTAGATCTAGCTGGTCTGTCATAATATAATAGAGACAGTAGATAGCTGGTCTGTCATAATATAAGAGAGAGACAGATCTAGCTGGTCTGTCATAATATATAATAGAGACAGTAGATCTAGCTGGTCTGTCATAATATAATAGAGACAGTAGATCTAGCTGGTCTGTCATAATATAATAGAGACAGTAGATCTAGCTGGTCTGTCATAATATAATAGAGACAGTAGATCTAGCTGGTCTGTCATAATATAATAGAGACAGTAGATCTAGCTGGTCTGTCATAATATAATAGAGACAGTAGATCTAGCTGGTCTGTCATAATATAATAGAGACAGTAGATCTAGCTGGTCTGTCATAATATAATAGAGACAGTAGATCTAGCTGGTCTGTCATAATATAATAGAGACAGTAGATCTAGCTGGTCTGTCATAAATATAATAGAGACAGTAGATCTAGCTGGTCTGTCATAATATAATAGAGACAGTAGATCTAGCTGGTCTGTCATAATATAATAGAGACAGTAGATCTAGCTGGTCTGTCATAATATAATAGAGACAGTAGATCTAGCTGGTCTGTCATAATATAATAGAGACAGTAGATCTAGCTGGTCTGTCATAATATAATAGAGACAGTAGATCTAGCTGGTCTGTCATAATATAATAGAGACAGTAGATCTAGCTGGTCTGTCATAATATAATAGAGACAGTAGATCTAGCTGGTCTGTCATAATATAATAGAGACAGTAGATCTAGCTGGTCTGTCATAATATAATAGAGACAGTAGATCTAGCTGGTCTGTCATAATAATAGAGACAGTAGATCTAGCTGGTCTGTCATAATAATATAACAGAGACAGTAGATCTAGCTGGTCTGTCATAATATAATAGAGACAGTAGATCTAGCTGGTCTGTCATAATATAATAGAGACAGTAGATCTAGCTGGTCTGTCATAATATAATAGAGACAGTAGATCTAGCTGGTCTGTCATAATATAATAGAGACAGTAGATCTAGCTGGTCTGTCATTAATAGAGACAGTAGATCTAGCTGGTCTGTCATAATATAATAGAGACAGTAGATCTAGCTGGTCTGTCATAATATAATAGAGACAGTAGATCTAGCTGGTCTGTCATAATATAATAGAGACAGTAGATCTAGCTGGTCTGTCATAATATAATAGAGACAGTAGATCTAGCTGGTCTGTCATAATATAATAGAGACAGTAGATCTAGCTGGTCTGTCATAATATAATAGAGACAGTAGATCTAGCTGGTCTGTCATAATATAATAGAGACAGTAGATCTAGCTGGTCTGTCATAATATAATAGAGACAGTAGATCTAGCTGGTCTGTCATAATATAATAGAGACAGTAGATCTAGCTGGTCTGTCATAATATAATAGAGACAGTAGATCTATCATAATAGAGACAGACAGATCTAGCTGGTCTGTCATAATATAATAGAGACAGTAGATCTAGCTGGTCTGTCATAATATAATAGAGACAGTAGATCTAGCTGGTCTGTCATAATATAATAGAGACAGTAGATCTAGCTGGTCTGTCATAATATAATAGAGACAGTAGATCTAGCTGGTCTGTCATAATATAATAGAGACAGTAGATCTAGCTGGTCTGTAATATAATATAATAGAGACAGTAGATCTAGCTAGTCTGTCATAATATAATAGAGACAGTAGATCTAGCTGGTCTGTCATAATATAATAGAGACAGTAGATCTAGCTGGTCTGTCATAATATAATAGAGACAGTAGATCTAGCTGGTCTGTCATAATATAATAGAGACAGTAGATCTAGCTGGTCTGTCATAATATAATAGAGACAGTAGATCTAGCTGGTCTGTCATAATATAATATAGAGACAGTAGATCTAGCTGGTCTGTCATAATATAATAGAGACAGTATCTAGCTGGTCTGTCATAATATAATAGAGACAGTAGATCTAGCTGGTCTGTCATAATATAATAGAGACAGTAGATCTAGCTGGTCTGTCATAATATAATAGAGACAGTAGATCTAGCTGGTCTGTCATAATATAATAGAGACAGTAGATCTAGCTGTCTCTGTCATAATATAATAGAGACAGTAGATCTAGCTGGTCTGTGGTCTGTAATAATATAGAGACAGTAGATCTAGCTGGTCTGTCATAATATAATAGAGACAGTAGATCTAGCTGGTCTGTCATAATATAATAGAGACAGTAGATCTAGCTGGTCTGTCATAATATAATAGAGACAGTAGATCTAGCTGGTCTGTCATAATATAATAGAGACAGTAGATCTAGCTGGTCTGTCATAATATAATAGAGACAGTAGATCTAGCTGGTCTGTCATAATATAATAGAGACAGTAGATCTAGCTGGTCTGTCATAATATAATAGAGACAGTAGATCTAGCTGGTCTGTCATAATATAATAGAGACAGTAGATCTAGCTGGTCTGTCATAATATAATAGAGACAGTAGATCTAGCTGGTCTGTCATAATATAATAGAGACAGTAGATCTAGCTGGTCTGTCATAATATAATAGAGACAGTAGATCTAGCTGGTCTGTCATAATATACAGAGACAGTAGATCTAGCTGGTCTGTCATAATATAATAGAGACAGTAGATCTAGCTGGTCTGTCATAATATAATAGAGACAGTAGATCTAGCTGGTCTGTCATAATATAATAGAGACAGTAGATCTAGCTGGTCTGTCATAATATAATAGAGACAGTAGATCTAGCTGGTCTGTCATAATATAATAGAGACAGTAGATCTAGCTGGTCTGTCATAATATATAATAGAGACAGTAGATCTAGCTGGTCTGTCATAATATAATAGAGACAGTAGATCTAGCTGGTCTGTCATAATATAATAGAGACAGTAGATCTAGCTGGTCTGTCATAATATAATAGAGACAGTAGATCTAGCTGGTCTGTCATAATATAATAGAGACAGTAGATCTAGCTGGTCTGTCATAATATAATAGAGACAGTAGATCTAGCTGGTCTGTCATAATATAATAGAGACAGTAGATCTAGCTGGTCTGTCATAATATAATAGAGACAGTAGATCTAGCTGGTCTGTCATAATATAATAGAGACAGTAGATCTAGCTGGTCTGTCATAATATAATAGAGACAGTAGATCTAGCTGGTCTGTCATAATATAATAGAGACAGTAGATCTAGCTGGTCTGTCATAATATAATAGAGACAGTAGATCTAGCTGGTCTGTCATAATATAATAGAGACAGTAGATCTAGCTGGTCTGTCATAATATAATAGAGACAGTAGATCTAGCTGGTCTGTCATAATATAATAGAGACAGTAGATCTAGCTGGTCTGTCATAATATAATAGAGACAGTAGATCTAGCTGGTCTGTCATAATATAATAGAGACAGTAGATCTAGCTGGTCTGTCATAATATACAGAGACAGTAGATCTAGCTGGTCTGTCATAATATAATAGAGACAGTAGATCTAGCTGGTCTGTCATAATATAATAGAGACAGTAGATCTAGCTGGTCTGTCATAATATAATAGAGACAGTAGATCTAGCTGGTCTGTCATAATATAATAGAGACAGTAGATCTAGCTGGTCTGTCATAATATAATAGAGACAGTAGATCTAGCTGGTCTGTCATAATATAATAGAGACAGTAGATCTAGCTGGTCTGTCATAATATAATAGAGACAGTAGATCTAGCTGGTCTGTCATAAATATAATAGAGACAGTAGATCTAGCTGGTCTGTCATAATATAATAGAGACAGTAGATCTAGCTGGTCTGTCATAATATAATAGAGACAGTAGATCTAGCTGGTCTGTCATAATATAATAGAGACAGTAGATCTAGCTGGTCTGTCATAATATAATAGAGACAGTAGATCTAGCTGGTCTGTCATAATATAATAGAGACAGTAGATCTAGCTGGTCTGTCATAATATAATAGAGACAGTAGATCT
The DNA here is from genome assembly GCF_018296145.1 of Oncorhynchus tshawytscha. Classification (NCBI taxonomy): domain Eukaryota; kingdom Metazoa; phylum Chordata; class Actinopteri; order Salmoniformes; family Salmonidae; genus Oncorhynchus; species Oncorhynchus tshawytscha. The sequence continues at coordinate 48,114 of NW_024609158.1, forward strand.
AGCTGGTCTGTCATAATATAATAGAGACAGTAGATCTAGCTGGTCTGTCATAATATAATAGAGACAGTAGATCTAGCTGGTCTGTCATAATATAATAGAGACAGTAGATCTAGCTGGTCTGTCATAATATAATAGAGACAGTAGATCTAGCTGGTCTGTCATAATATAATAGAGACAGTAGATCTAGCTGGTCTGTCATAATATAATAGAGACAGTAGATCTAGCTGGTCTGTCATAATATAATAGAGACAGTAGATCTAGCTGGTCTGTCATAATATAATAGAGACAGTAGATCTAGCTGGTCTGTCATAATATAATAGAGACAGTAGATCTAGCTGGTCTGTCATAATATAATAGAGACAGTAGATCTAGCTGGTCTGTCATAATATAATAGAGACAGTAGATCTAGCTGGTCTGTCATAATATAATAGAGACAGTAGATCTAGCTGGTCTGTCATAATATAATAGAATAGAGACAGTAGATCTAGCTGGTCTGTCATAATATAATAGAGACAGTAGATCTAGCTGGTCTGTCATAATATAATAGAGACAGTAGATCTAGCTGGTCTGTCATAATATAATAGAGACAGTAGATCTAGCTGGTCTGTCATAATATAATAGAGACAGTAGATCTAGCTGGTCTGTCATAATATAATAGAGACAGTAGATCTAGCTGGTCTGTCATAATATAATAGAGACAGTAGATCTAGCTGGTCTGTCATAATATAATAGAGACAGTAGATCTAGCTGGTCTGTCATAATATAATAGAGACAGTAGATCTAGCTGGTCTGTCATAATATAATAGAGACAGTAGATCTAGCTGGTCTGTCATAATATAATAGAGACAGTAGATCTAGCTGGTCTGTCATAATATATAATAGAGACAGTAGATCTAGCTGGTCTGTCATAATATAATAGAGACAGTAGATCTAGCTGGTCTGTCATAATATAATAGAGAATAGAGACAGTAGATCTAGCTGGTCTGTCATAATATAATAGAGACAGTAGATCTAGCTGGTCTGTCATAATATAATAGAGACAGTAGATCTAGCTGGTCTGTCATAATATAATAGAGACAGTAGATCTAGCTGGTCTGTCATAATATAATAGAGACAGTAGATCTAGCTGGTCTGTCATAATATAATAGAGACAGTAGATCTAGCTGGTCTGTCATAATATAATAGAGACAGTAGATCTAGCTGGTCTGTCATAATATAATAGAGACAGTAGATCTAGCTGGTCTGTCATAATATAATAGAGACAGTAGATCTAGCTGGTCTGTCATAATATAATAGAGACAGTAGATCTAGCTGGTCTGTCATAATATAATAGAGACAGTAGATCTAGCTGGGTCTGTCATAATATAATAGAGACAGTAGATCTAGCTGGTCTGTCATAATATAATAGAGACAGTAGATCTAGCTGGTCTGTCATAATATAATAGAGACAGTAGATCTAGCTGGTCTGTCATAATATAATAGAGACAGTAGATCTAGCTGGTCTGTCATAATATAATAGAGACAGTAGATCTAGCTGGTCTGTCATAATATAATAGAGACAGTAGATCTAGCTGGTCTGTCATAATATAATAGAGACAGTAGATCTAGCTGGTCTGTCATAATATAATAGAGACAGTAGATCTAGCTGGTCTGTCATAATATAATAGAGACAGTAGATCTAGCTGGTCTGTCATAATATAATAGAGACAGTAGATCTAGCTGGTCTGTCATAATATAATAGAGACAGTAGATCTAGCTGGTCTGTCATAATATAATAGAGACAGTAGATCTAGCTGGTCTGTCATAATATAATAGAGACAGTAGATCTAGCTGGTCTGTCATAATATAATAGAGACAGTAGATCTAGCTGGTCTGTCATAATATAATAGAGACAGTAGATCTAGCTGGTCTGTCATAATATAATAGAGACAGTAGATCTAGCTGGTCTGTCATAATATAATAGAGACAGTAGATCTAGCTGGTCTGTCATAATATAATAGAGACAGTAGATCTAGCTGGTCTGTCATAATATAATAGAGACAGTAGATCTAGCTGGTTTGTCATATTACAGAGAAAGTAGATCTAGCTGGTCTGTCATAATATAATAGAGACAGATCTTGCTGGTCTGTCATATTATAATAGAGACAGTAGATCTAGCTGGTCTGTCATATTATAATAGAGAGAGTAGATCTAGCTGGTCTGTCATAATATAATAGAGACAGTAGATCTAGCTGGTCTGTCATATTACAGAGACAGTAGATCTAGCTGGTCTGTCATATTATAGAGACAGTAGATCTAGCTGGTCTGTCATAATATAATAGAGACAGTAGATCTAGCTGGTCTGTCATAATATAATAGAGACAGTAGATCTAGCTGGTCTGTCATAATATAATAGAGACAGTAGATCTAGCTGGTCTGTCATAATATAATAGAGACAGTAGATCTAGCTGGTCTGTCATAATATAATAGAGACAGCAGATCTAGCTGGTCTGTCATATTATAATAGAGACAGTAGATCTAGCTGGTCTGTCATAATATAATAGAGACAGTAGATCTAGCTGGTCTGTCATAATATAATAGAGACAGTAGATCTAGCTGGTCTGTCATAATATAATAGAGACAGTAGATCTAGCTGGTCTGTCATAATATAATAGAGACAGTAGATCTAGCTGGTCTGTCATAATATAATAGAGACAGTAGATCTAGCTGGTCTGTCATAATATAATAGAGACAGTAGATCTAGCTGGTCTCTCATAATAGAATAGAGACAGTAGATCTAGCTGGTCTGTCATAATATAATAGAGACAGTAGATCTAGCTGGTCTGTCATAATATAATAGAGACAGTAGATCTAGCTGGTCTGTCATAATATAATACAGAGACAGTAGATCTAGCTGGTCTGTCATAATATAATAGAGACAGTAGATCTAGCTGGTCTGTCATAATATAATAGAGACATTAGATCTAGCTGGTCTGTCATAATATAATAGAGACAGTAGATCTAGCTGGTCTGTCATAATATAATGAGAGACAGTAGATCTAGCTGGTCTGTCATAATATAACAGAGACAGTAGATCTAGCTGGTCTGTCATAATATAATAGAGACAGTAGATCTAGCTGGTCTGTCATAATATAATAGAGACAGTAGATCTAGCTGGTCTGTCATAATATAATAGAGACAGTAGATCTAGCTGGTCTGTCATATATACAATAGAGACAGTAGATCTAGCTGGTCTGTCATAATATAATAGAGACAGTAGATCTAGCTGGTCTGTCATAATATAATAGAGACAGTAGATCTAGCTGGTCTGTCATAATATAACAGAGACAGTAGATCTAGCTGGTCTGTCATAATATAATAGAGACAGTAGATCTAGCTGGTCTGTCATAATATAATAGAGACAGTAGATCTAGCTGGTCTGTCATAATATAATAGAGACAGTAGATCTAGCTGGTCTGTCATAATATAATAGAGACAGTAGATCTAGCTGGTCTGTCATAATATAATAGAGACAGTAGATCTAGCTGGTCTGTCATAATATAATAGAGACAGTAGATCTAGCTGGTCTGTCATAATATAACAGAGACAGTAGATCTAGCTGGTCTGTCATAATATAATAGAGACAGTAGATCTAGCTGGTCTGTCATAATATAATAGAGACAGTAGATCTAGCTGGTCTGTCATAATATAATAGAGACAGTAGATCTAGCTGGTCTGTCATAATATAACAGAGACAGTAGATCTAGCTGGTCTGTCATAATATAATAGAGACAGTAGATCTAGCTGGTCTGTCATAATATAATAGAGACAGCAGATCTAGCTGGTCTGTCATAATATAATAGAGACAGACCAGTAGATCTAGCTGGTCTGTCATATTATAATAGAGACAGTAGATCTAGCTGGTCTGTCATAATATAATTAGAGACAGTAGATCTAGCTGGTCTGTCATAATATAATAGAGACAGACCAGATCTAGCTGTCTCTGTCATAATATACAGAGACAGTAGATCTAGCTGGTCTCTATTATATAATAGAGACCAGTAGAGAGCTGGTCTGTCATTATATAATACAGACAGTAGATCTAGCTGGTCTGTCATATTATATAGAGACAGCTAGATCTACTGGTCTCATTATATTAGAGACAGAGAGACAGATCTAGCTGGTCTGTCATAATATAACAGACCAGTAGATCTACTGTCTGTCATATATAATGACAGACAGTAGATCTAGCTGGTCTGTCATTATATAATAGAGACCAGTAGATCTAGCTGGTCTCTCATAATATTATAGAGACAGTAGATCTACTGGTCTGTCATAATATTATGACAGACAGTAGATCTACTGGTCTCGTCATAACAGACCAGCCAGATCACTGTCTCTAGCTATATAATGACAGACCAGCAGAGATCTAGCTGTCTCTATGTATATTATACTAGAGACCAGTAGATCTACTGTCTCTATTATATAATGACAGACCAGTAGATCTACTGTCTCTGTTATATTATGACAGACCAGCTAGATCTACTGTCTCTATTATATTATGACAGACCAGCTAGATCTACTGTCTGTCATAATATATGACAGACCAGCTAGATCTACTGTCTCTGTCATATATTATGACAGACAGCTAGATCTACTGTCTCTATTATATTTCTGACAGACCAGCTAGATCTACTGTCTCTATCATATTATGACAGACCAGCTAGATCTACTGTCTCTATTATATAATACAGACCAGTAGATCTACTGTCTCTATTATATAATGACAGACCAGTAGATCTACTGTCTCTGTCTATTATATGACAGACCAGCTAGATCTACTGGTCTCTATTATATAATGACAGACAGTAGATCTACTGTCTGTATTATATAATGACAGACCAGCTAGATCTACTGTCTCTGTTATATTATAACAGACCAGTAGATCTACTGTCTCTATGTCTCTATTATATTATGACAGACCAGCTAGATCTACTGTCTCTCATTATATTATAACAGAGACAGTAGATCTAGCTGGTCTGTCATTATATAATGAGACAGTAGATCTACTGGTCTGTCATAATATAATAGAGACAGTAGATCTAGCTGTCTCTCATTATATTACACAGACAGTAGATCTACTGTCTGTCTATTATATTAGAGACAGTAGATCTAGCTGTCTGTCATATTAATAGAGACAGTAGATCTAGCTGTCTGTCTATTATAATAGACAGAGTAGATCTACTGTCTCATATTATAATGAGAGACCAGCTAGATCTACTGTCTCATAATATAATAGAGACACAGTAGATCTAGCTGGTCTCTCATATTATAATAGAGACCAGTAGATCTAGCTGGTCTGTCATAATATACAGAGACAGCTAGATCTACTGTCTCTATTATATTATGACAGACCAGCTAGATCTACTGTCTCTATTATATTATGACAGACCAGCTAGATCTACTGTCTCTGTCTATATTATGACAGACCAGCTAGATCTACTGTCTCTATTATATTATGACAGACCAGCTAGATCTACTGTCTCTATTATATTTTGACAGACCAGCAGATCTACTGTCTCTATTATATTATGACAGACCAGCTAGATCTACTGTCTCTATTGGTAGATATACTGTGTCTATTATATTATGACAGACCAGCTAGATCTACTGTCTCTATTCTATTATGACAGACCAGCTAGATCTACTGTCTCTATTATATTTTGACAGCCCAGGTAGATCTACTGTCTCTATTATATTATGACAGACCAGCTAGATCTACTGTCTCTATTATATTATGACAGACCAGGTAGATATACTGTCTTTATTATATTATGACAGACCAGCTAGATCTACTGTCTCTATTATAATATGTCAGACCAGCTAGATCTACTGTCTCTATTATATTATGACAGAACAGCTAGATCTACTGTCTCTATGTCTCTATTATATTATGACAGACCAGCTAGATCTACTGTCTCTATTATAATATGACAAACCAGCTAGATCTACTGTCTCTATTATATTTTGACAGACCAGGTAGATCTACTGTCTCTATTATATTATGACAGACCAGCTAGATCTACTGTCTCTATTATATTATCACAGACCAGCTAGATCTACTGTCTCTATTATATTTTGACAGACCAGCTAGATATACTGTCTCTGTTATATTATGACAGACCAGGTAGATATACTGTCTCTATTATATTATGACAGACCAGGTAGATCTACTGTCTCTATTATATTATGACAGACCAGCTAGATCTACTGTCTCTATTATATTATGACAGACCAGCTAGATCTACTGTCTCTATTATATTATGACAGACCAGCTAGATCTACTGTCTCTATTATATTATGACAGACCAGGTAGATCTACTGTCTCTATTATATTATGACAGACCAGCTAGATCTACTGTCTCTATTATATTATGACAGACCAGCTAGATCTACTGTCTAGATCTACTGTCTCTATTATATTATGACAGACCAGCTAGATCTACTGTCTCTATTATATTATGACAGACCAGCTAGATCTACTGTCTCTATTATATTATGACAGACCAGCTAGATCTACTGTCTCTATTATATTATGACAGACCAGCTAGATCTACTGTCTCTATTATATTATGACAGACCAGCTAGATCTACTGTCTCTATTATATTATGACAGACCAGCTAGATCTACTGTCTCTATTATATTTTGACAGACCAGGTAGATCTACTGTCTCTATTATATTATGACAGACCAGCTAGATCTACTGTCTCTATTATATTATCACAGACCAGCTAGATCTACTGTCTCTATTATATTTTGACAGACCAGCTAGATATACTGTCTCTGTTATATTATGACAGACCAGGTAGATATACTGTCTCTATTATATTATGACAGACCAGGTAGATATACTGTGTCTATTATATTATGACAGACCAGCTAGATCTACTGTCTCTATTCTATTATGACAGACCAGCTAGATCTACTGTCTCTATTATATTTTGACAGACCAGGTAGATCTACTGTCTCTATTATATTATGACAGACCAGCTAGATCTACTGTCTCTATTATATTATGACAGACCAGGTAGATATACTGTCTTTATTATATTATGACAGACCAGCTAGATCTACTGTCTCTATTATAATATGTCAGACCAGCTAGATCTACTGTCTCTATTATATTATGACAGACCAGCTAGATCTACTGTACTATGTCTCTATTATATTATGACAGACCAGCTAGATCTACTGTCTCTATTATAATATGACAAACCAGCTAGATCTACTGTCTCTATTATATTTTGACAGACCAGGTAGATCTACTGTCTCTATTATATTATGACAGACCAGCTAGATCTACTGTCTCTATTATATTATCACAGACCAGCTAGATCTACTGTCTCTATTATATTTTGACAGACCAGCTAGATATACTGTCTCTATTATATTATGACAGACCAGGTAGATATACTGTCTCTATTATATTATGACAGACCAGCTAGATCTACTGTCTCTATTATATTATGACAGACCAGCTAGATCTACTGTCTCTATTATATTATGACAGACCAGCTAGATCTACTGTCTCTATTATATTATGACAGACCAGCTAGATCTACTGTCTCTATTATATTATGACAGACCAGCTAGATCTACTGTCTCTATTATATTATGACAGACCAGCTAGATCTGTCTCTGTCTCTGTCTCTATTATATTATGACAGACCAGCTAGATCTACTGTCTCTATTATATTATGACAGACCAGCTAGATCTACTGTCTCTATTATATTATGACAGACCAGCTAGATCTACTGTCTCTATTATATTATGACAGACCAGCTAGATCTACTGTCTCTATTATATTATGACAGACCAGCTAGATCTACTGTCTCTATTATATTATGACAGACCAGCTAGATCTACTGTCTCTATTATATTATGACAGACCAGCTAGATCTACTGTCTCTATTATATTATGACAGACCAGCTAGATCTACTGTCTCTATTATATTATGACAGACCAGCTAGATCTACTGTCTCTATTATATTATGACAGACCAGCTAGATCTACTGTCTCTATTATATTATGACAGACCAGCTAGATCTACTGTCTCTATTATATTATGACAGACCAGCTAGATCTACTGTCTCTATTATATTATGACAGACCAGCTAGATCTACTGTCTCTATTATATTATGACAGACCAGCTAGATCTACTGTCTCTATTATATTATGACAGACCAGCTAGATCTACTGTCTCTATTATATTATGACAGACCAGCTAGATCTACTGTCTCTATTATATTATGACAGACCAGCTAGATCTACTGTCTCTATTATATTATGACAGACCAGCTAGATCTACTGTCTCTATTATATTATGACAGACCAGCTAGATCTACTGTCTCTATTATATTATGACAGACCAGCTAGATCTACTGTCTCTATTATATTATGACAGACCAGCTAGATCTACTGTCTCTATTATATTATGACAGACCAGCTAGATCTACTGTCTCTATTATATTATGACAGACCAGCTAGATCTACTGTCTCTATTATATTATGACAGACCAGCTAGATCTACTGTCTCTATTATATTATGACAGACCAGCTAGATCTACTGTCTCTATTATATTATGACAGACCAGCTAGATCTACTGTCTCTATTATATTATGACAGACCAGCTAGATCTACTGTCTCTATTATATTATGACAGACCAGCTAGATCTACTGTCTCTATTATATTATGACAGACCAGCTAGATCTACTGTCTCTATTATATTATGACAGACCAGCTAGATCTACTGTCTCTATTATATTATGACAGACCAGCTAGATCTACTGTCTCTATTATATTTATGACAGACCAGCTAGATCTACTGTCTCTATTATATTATGACAGACCAGCTAGATCTACTGTCTCTATTATATTATGACAGACCAGCTAGATCTACTGTCTCTATTATATTATGACAGACCAGCTAGATCTACTGTCTCTATTATATTATGACAGACCAGCTAGATCTACTGTCTCTATTATATTATGACAGACCAGCTAGATCTACTGTCTCTATTATATTATGACAGACCAGCTAGATCTACTGTCTCTATTATATTATGACAGACCAGCTAGATCTACTGTCTCTATTATATTATGACAGACCAGCTAGATCTACTGTCTCTATTATATTATGACAGACCAGCTAGATCTACTGTCTCTATTATATTATGACAGACCAGGTAGATATACTGTCTCTATTATATTATGACAGACCAGCTAGATCTACTGTCTCTATTATAATATGTCAGACCAGCTAGATCTACTGTCTCTATTATATTATGACAGACCAGCTAGATCTACTGTCTCTATGTCTCTATTATATTATGACAGACCAGCTAGATCTACTGTCTCTATTATAATATGACAAACCAGCTAGATCTACTGTCTCTATTATATTTTGACAGACCAGGTAGATCTACTGTCTCTATTATATTATGACTGACCAGCTAGATCTACTGTCTCTATTATATTATCACAGACCAGCTAGATCTACAGTCTCTATTATATTTTGACAGACCAGCTAGATATACTGTCTCTGTTATATTATGACAGACCAGGTAGATATACTGTCTCTATTATATTATGACAGACCAGGTAGATATACTGTGTCTATTATATTATGACAGACCAGCTAGATCTACTGTCTCTATTCTATTATGACAGACCAGCTAGATCTACTGTCTCTATTATATTTTGACAGACCAGGTAGATCTACTGTCTCTATTATATTATGACAGACCAGCTAGATCTACTGTCTCTATTATATTATGACAGACCAGGTAGATATACTGTCTTTATTATATTATGACAGACCAGCTAGATCTACTGTCTCTATTATAATATGTCAGACCAGCTAGATCTACTGTCTCTATTATATTATGACAGACCAGCTAGATCTACTGTCTCTGTCTCTATTATATTATGACAGACCAGCTAGATCTACTGTCTCTATTATAATATGACAAACCAGCTAGATCTACTGTCTCTATTATATTATGACAGACCAGCTAGATCTACTGTCTCTATTATATTATGACAGACCAGCTAGATCTACTGTCTCTATTATATTATGACAGACCAGCTAGATCTACTGTCTCTATTATATTATGACAGACCAGCTAGATCTACTGTCTCTATTATATTATGACAGACCAGCTAGATCTACTGTCTCTATTATATTATGACAGACCAGCTAGATCTACTGTCTCTATTATATTATGACAGACCAGCTAGATCTACTGTCTCTATTATATTATGACAGACCAGCTAGATCTACTGTCTCTATGTCTCTATTATATTATGACAGACCAGCTAGATCTACTGTCTCTATTATATTATGACAGACCAGCTAGATCTACTGTCTCTATTATATTATGACAGACCAGCTAGATCTACTGTCTCTATTATATTATGACAGACCAGCTAGATCTACTGTCTCTATTATATTATGACAGACCAGCTAGATCTACTGTCTCTATGTCTCTATTATATTATGACAGACCAGCTAGATCTACTGTCTCTATTATATTATGACAGACCAGCTAGATCTACTGTCTCTATTATATTATGACAGACCAGCTAGATCTACTGTCTCTATTATATTATGACAGACCAGCTAGATCTACTGTCTCTATTATATTATGACAGACCAGGTAGATATACTGTCTCTATTATATTATGACAGACCAGCTAGATCTACTGTCTCTATTATATTATGACAGACCAGCTAGATCTACTGTCTCTATTATATTATGACAGACCAGCTAGATCTACTGTCTCTATTATATTATGACAGACCAGCTAGATCTACTGTCTCTATTATATTATGACAGACCAGCTAGATCTACTGTCTCTATTATATTATGACAGACCAGCTAGATCTACTGTCTCTATTATATTATGACAGACCAGCTAGATCTACTGTCTCTATTATATTATGACAGACCAGCTAGATCTACTGTCTCTATTATATTATGACAGACCAGCTAGATCTACTGTCTCTATTATATTATGACAGACCAGCTAGATCTACTGTCTCTATTATATTTATGACAGACCAGCTAGATCTACTGTCTCTATTATATTATGACAGACCAGCTAGATCTACTGTCTCTATTATATTATGACAGACCAGCTAGATCTACTGTCTCTATTATATTATGACAGACCAGCTAGATCTACTGTCTCTATTATATTATGACAGACCAGCTAGATCTACTGTCTCTATTATATTATGACAGACCAGCTAGATCTACTGTCTCTATTATATTATGACAGACCAGCTAGATCTACTGTCTCTATTATATTATGACAGACCAGCTAGATCTACTGTCTCTATTATATTATGACAGACCAGCTAGATCTACTGTCTCTATTATATTATGACAGACCAGCTAGATCTACTGTCTCTATTATATTATGACAGACCAGGTAGATATACTGTCTCTATTATATTATGACAGACCAGGTAGATCTACTGTCTCTATTATATTATGACAGACCAGCTAGATCTACTGTCTCTATTATATTATGACAGACCAGCTAGATCTACTGTCTCTATTATATTATGACAGACAAGGTAGATATACTGTCTCTATTATATTATGACAGACCAGCTAGATCTACTGTCTCTATTATAATATGTCAGACCAGCTAGATCTACTGTCTCTATTATATTATGACAGACCAGCTAGATCTACTGTCTCTATGTCTCTATTATATTATGACAGACCAGCTAGATCTACTGTCTCTATTATAATATGACAAACCAGCTAGATCTACTGTCTCTATTATATTTTGACAGACCAGGTAGATCTACTGTCTCTATTATATTATGACTGACCAGCTAGATCTACTGTCTCTATTATATTATCACAGACCAGCTAGATCTACAGTCTCTATTATATTTTGACAGACCAGCTAGATATACTGTCTCTGTTATATTATGACAGACCAGGTAGATATACTGTCTCTATTATATTATGACAGACCAGCTAGATCTACTGTCTCTATTATATTATGACAGACCAGCTAGATCTACTGTCTCTATTATATTATGACAGACCAGCTAGATCTACTGTCTCTATTATATTTTGACAGACCAGGTAGATCTACTGTCTCTATTATATTATGACAGACCAGCTAGATCTACTGTCTCTATTATATTATGACAGACCAGGTAGATATACTGTCTTTATTATATTATGACAGACCAGCTAGATCTACTGTCTATTATAATATGTCAGACCAGCTAGATCTACTGTCTCTATTATATTATGACAGACCAGCTAGATCTACTGTCTCTATGTCTCTATTATATTATGACAGACCAGCTAGATCTACTGTCTCTATTATAATATGACAAACCAGCTAGATCTACTGTCTCTATTATATTTTGACAGACCAGGTAGATCTACTGTCTCTATTATATTATGACAGACCAGCTAGATCTACTGTCTCTATTATATTATCACAGACCAGCTAGATCTACTGTCTCTATTATATTTTGACAGACCAGCTAGATATACTGTCTCTGTTATATTATGACAGACCAGGTAGATATACTGTCTCTATTATATTATGACAGACCAGCTAGATCTACTGTCTCTATTATATTATGACAGACCAGCTAGATCTACTGTCTCTATTATATTATGACAGACCAGCTAGATCTACTGTCTCTATTATATTATGACAGACCAGCTAGATCTACTGTCTCTATTATATTATGACAGACCAGCTAGATCTACTGTCTCTATTATATTATGACAGACCAGCTAGATCTACTGTCTCTATGTCTCTATTATATTATGACAGACCAGCTAGATCTACTGTCTCTATTATATTATGACAGACCAGCTAGATCTACTGTCTCTATTATATTATGACAGACCAGCTAGATCTACTGTCTCTATTATATTATGACAGACCAGCTAGATCTACTGTCTCTATTATATTATGACAGACCAGCTAGATCTACTGTCTCTATGTCTCTATTATATTATGACAGACCAGCTAGATCTACTGTCTCTATTATATTATGACAGACCAGCTAGATCTACTGTCTCTATTATATTATGACAGACCAGCTAGATCTACTGTCTCTATTATATTATGACAGACCAGCTAGATCTACTGTCTCTATTATATTATGACAGACCAGCTAGATATACTGTCTCTATTATATTATGACAGACCAGGTAGATATACTGTCTCTATTATATTATGACAGACCAGCTAGATATACTGTCTCTATTGTATTATGACAGACCAGCTAGATCTAGATCTACTGTCTCTATTATATTATGTCTAGATCTACTGTCTCTATTATATTATGACAGACCAGCTAGATCTACTGTCTCTATTATATTATGACAGACCAGCTAGATCTACTGTCTCTATTATATTATGACAGACCAGCTAGATCTACTGTCTCTATTATATTATGACAGACCAGCTAGATCTACTGTCTCTATTATATTATGACAGACCAGCTAGATCTACTGTCTCTATTATATTATGACAGACCAGCTAGATCTACCGTCTCTATTATATTTTGACAGACCAGCTAGATCTACTGTCTCTATTATATTATGACAGACCAGCTAGATCTACTGTCTCTATTATATTATGACAGACCAGCTAGATCTACTGTCTCTATTATATTATGACAGACCAGGTAGATCTACTGTCTCTATTATATTATGACAGACCAGCTAGATCTACTGTCTCTATTATATTATGACAGACCAGCTAGATCTACTGTCTCTATTCTATTATGACAGACCAGCTAGATCTACTGTCTCTATTATATTTTGACAGACCAGGTAGATCTACTGTCTCTATTATATTATGACAGACCAGCTAGATCTACTGTCTCTATTATATTATCACAGACCAGCTAGATCTACTGTCTCTATTATATTTTGACAGACCAGCTAGATATACTGTCTCTGTTATATTATGACAGACCAGGTAGATATACTGTCTCTATTATATTATGACAGACCAGCTAGATCTACTGTCTCTATTATATTATGACAGACCAGCTAGATCTACTGTCTCTATTATATTATGACAGACCAGCTAGATCTACTGTCTCTATTATATTATGACAGACCAGGTAGATATACTGTCTCTATTATATTATGACAGACCAGCTAGATCTACTGTCTCTATTATAATATGACAGACCAGCTAGATCTACTGTCTCTATTATATTATGACAGACCAGCTAGATCTACTGTCTCTGACAGACCATGTCTCTATTATATTATGACAGACCAGCTAGATCTACTGTCTCTATTATAATATGACAAACCAGCTAGATCTACTGTCTCTATTATATTTTGACAGACCAGGTAGATCTACTGTCTCTATTATATTATGACTGACCAGCTAGATCTACTGTCTCTATTATATTATCACAGACCAGCTAGATCTACAGTCTCTATTATATTTTGACAGACCAGCTAGATATACTGTCTCTGTTATATTATGACAGACCAGGTAGATATACTGTCTCTATTATATTATGACAGACCAGGTAGATATACTGTGTCTATTATATTATGACAGACCAGCTAGATCTACTGTCTCTATTCTATTATGACAGACCAGCTAGATCTACTGTCTCTATTATATTTTGACAGACCAGGTAGATCTACTGTCTCTATTATATTATGACAGACCAGCTAGATCTACTGTCTCTATTATATTATGACAGACCAGGTAGATATACTGTCTTTATTATATTATGACAGACCAGCTAGATCTACTGTCTATTATAATATGTCAGACCAGCTAGATCTACTGTCTCTATTATATTATGACAGACCAGCTAGATCTACTGTCTCTATGTCTCTATTATATTATGACAGACCAGCTAGATCTACTGTCTCTATTATAATATGACAAACCAGCTAGATCTACTGTCTCTATTATATTTTGACAGACCAGGTAGATCTACTGTCTCTATTATATTATGACAGACCAGCTAGATCTACTGTCTCTATTATATTATCACAGACCAGCTAGATCTACTGTCTCTATTATATTTTGACAGACCAGCTAGATATACTGTCTCTATTATATTATGACAGACCAGGTAGATATACTGTCTCTATTATATTATGACAGACCAGCTAGATCTACTGTCTCTATTATATTATGACAGACCAGCTAGATCTACTGTCTCTATTATATTATGACAGACCAGCTAGATCTACTGTCTCTATTATATTATGACAGACCAGCTAGATCTACTGTCTCTATTATATTATGACAGACCAGCTAGATCTACTGTCTCTATTATATTATGACAGACCAGCTAGATCTACTGTCTCTATTATATTATGACAGACCAGCTAGATCTACTGTCTCTATGTCTCTATTATATTATGACAGACCAGCTAGATCTACTGTCTCTATTATATTATGACAGACCAGCTAGATCTACTGTCTCTATTATATTATGACAGACCAGCTAGATCTACTGTCTCTATTATATTATGACAGACCAGCTAGATCTACTGTCTCTATTATATTATGACAGACCAGCTAGATCTACTGTCTCTATTATATTATGACAGACCAGCTAGATCTACTGTCTCTATTATATTATGACAGACCAGCTAGATCTACTGTCTCTATTATATTATGACAGACCAGCTAGATCTACTGTCTCTATTATATTATGACAGACCAGCTAGATCTACTGTCTCTATTATATTATGACAGACCAGCTAGATATACTGTCTCTGTTATATTATGACAGACCAGGTAGATATACTGTCTCTATTATATTATGACAGACCAGGTAGATATACTGTCTCTATTATATTATGACAGACCAGCTAGATCTACTGTCTCTATTCTATTATGACAGACCAGCTAGATCTACTGTCTCTATTATATTTTGACAGACCAGCTAGATCTACTGTCTCTATTATATTATGACAGACCAGCTAGATCTACTGTCTCTATTATATTATGACAGACCAGGTAGATATACTGTCTCTCTATTATATTATGACAGACCAGCTAGATCTACTGTCTCTATTATAATATGACAGACCAGCTAGATCTACTGTCTCTATTATATTATGACAGACCAGCTAGATCTACTGTCTCTATTATATTATGACAGACCAGCTAGATCTACTGTCTCTATTATAATATGACAGACCAGCTAGATCTACTGTCTCTATTATATTTTGACAGACCAGGTAGATCTACTGTCTCTATTATATTATGACAGACCAGCTAGATCTACTGTCTCTATTATATTATCACAGACCAGCTAGATCTACTGTCTCTATTATATTTTGACAGACCAGCTAGATATACTGTCTCTGTTATATTATGACAGACCAGGTAGATATACTGTCTCTATTATATTATGACAGACCAGCTAGATCTACTGTCTCTATTATATTATGACAGACCAGCTAGATCTACTGTCTCTATTATATTATGACAGACCAGCTAGATCTACTGTCTCTATTATATTATGACAGACCAGCTAGATCTACTGTCTCTATTATATTATGACAGACCAGCTAGATCTACTGTCTCTATTATATTATGACAGACCAGCTAGATCTACTGTCTCTATGTCTCTATTATATTATGACAGACCAGCTAGATCTACTGTCTCTATTATATTATGACAGACCAGCTAGATCTACTGTCTCTATTATATTATGACAGACCAGCTAGATCTACTGTCTCTATTATATTATGACAGACCAGCTAGATCTACTGTCTCTATTATATTATGACAGACCAGCTAGATCTACTGTCTCTATTATATTATGACAGACCAGCTAGATCTACTGTCTCTATTATATTATGACAGACCAGCTAGATCTACTGTCTCTATTATATTATGACAGACCAGCTAGATCTACTGTCTCTATTATATTATGACAGACCAGCTAGATCTACTGTCTCTATTATATTATGACAGACCAGCTAGATCTACTGTCTCTATTATATTATGACAGACCAGCTAGATCTACTGTCTCTATTATATTATGACAGACCAGCTAGATCTACTGTCTCTATTATATTATGACAGACCAGCTAGATCTACTGTCTCTATTATATTATGACAGACCAGCTAGATCTACTGTCTCTATTATATTATGACAGACCAGCTAGATCTACTGTCTCTATTATATTATGACAGACCAGCTAGATCTACTGTCTCTATTATATTATGACAGACCAGCTAGATCTACTGTCTCTATTATATTATGACAGACCAGCTAGATCTACTGTCTCTATTATATTATGACAGACCAGCTAGATCTACTGTCTCTATTATATTATGACAGACCAGCTAGATCTACTGTCTCTATTATATTATGACAGACCAGCTAGATCTACTGTCTCTATTATATTATGACAGACCAGCTAGATCTACTGTCTCTATTATATTATGACAGACCAGCTAGATCTACTGTCTCTATTATATTATGACAGACCAGCTAGATCTACTGTCTCTATTATATTATGACAGACCAGCTAGATCTACTGTCTCTCTATTATATTATGACAGACCAGCTAGATCTACTGTCTCTATTATATTATGACAGACCAGCTAGATCTACTGTCTCTATTATATTATGACAGACCAGCTAGATCTACTGTCTCTATTATATTATGACAGACCAGCTAGATCTACTGTCTCTATTATATTATGACAGACCAGCTAGATCTACTGTCTCTATTATATTATGACAGACCAGCTAGATCTACTGTCTCTATTATATTATGACAGACCAGCTAGATCTACTGTCTCTATTATATTATGACAGACCAGCTAGATCTACTGTCTCTATTATATTATGACAGACCAGCTAGATCTACTCTCTATATATTATGACAGACCAGCTAGATCTACTGTCTCTATTATATTATGACAGACCAGCTAGATCTACTGTCTCTATTATATTATGACAGACCAGCTAGATCTACTGTCTCTATTATATTATGACAGACCAGCTAGATCTACTGTCTCTATTATATTATGACAGACCAGCTAGATCTACTGTCTCTATTATATTATGACAGACCAGCTAGATCTACTGTCTCTGTCTCTATTATATTATGACAGACCAGCTAGATCTACTGTCTCTATTATATTATGACAGACCAGCTAGATCTACTGTCTCTATTATATTATGACAGACCAACTAGATATACTGTCTCTATTATATTCTGACAGACCAGCTAGATCTACTGTCTCTATTATATTATGACAGACCAGCTAGATCTACTGTCTCTATTATATTATGACAGACCAGCTAGATATACTGTCTCTATTATATTATGACAGACCAGCTAGATCTACTGTCTCTATTATATTATGACAGACCAGCTAGATCTACTGTCTCTATTATATTATGACAGACCAGCTAGATCTACTGTCTCTATTATATTATGACAGACCAGCTAGATCTACTGTCTCTATTATATTATGACAGACCAGCTAGATCTACTGTCTCTATTATATTATGACAGACCAGCTAGATCTACTGTCTCTATTATATTATGACAGACCAGCTAGATCTACTGTCTCTATTATATTATGACAGACCAGCTAGATCTACTGTCTCTATTATATATTATGACAGACCAGCTAGATCTACTGTCTCTATTATATTATGACAGACCAGCTAGATCTACTGTCTCTATTATATTATGACAGACCAGCTAGATCTACTGTCTCTATTATATTATGACAGACCAGCTAGATCTACTGTCTCTATTATATTATGACAGACCAGCTAGATCTACTGTCTCTATTATATTATGACAGACCAGCTAGATCTACTGTCTCTATTATATTATGACAGACCAGCTAGATCTACTGTCTCTATTATATTATGACAGACCAGCTAGATCTACTGTCTGTCTCTATTATATTATGACAGACCAGCTAGATCTACTGTCTCTATTATATATTATGACAGACCAGCTAGATCTACTGTCTCTATTATATTATGACAGACCAGCTAGATCTACTGTCTCTATTATATTATGACAGACCAGCTAGATCTACTGTCTCTATTATATTATGACAGACCAGCTAGATCTACTGTCTCTATTATATTATGACAGACCAGCTAGATCTACTGTCTCTATTATATTATGACAGACCAGCTAGATCTACTGTCTCTATTATATTATGACAGACCAGCTAGATCTACTGTCTCTATTATATTATGACAGACCAGCTAGATCTACTGTCTCTATGTCTCTATTATATTATGACAGACCAGCTAGATCTACTGTCTCTATTATATTATGACAGACCAGCTAGATCTACTGTCTCTATTATATTATGACAGACCAGCTAGATCTACTGTCTCTATTATATTATGACAGACCAGCTAGATCTACTGTCTCTATTATATTATGACAGACCAGCTAGATCTACTGTCTCTATTATAATATGACAAACCAGCTAGATCTACTGTCTCTATTATATTTTGACAGACCAGGTAGATCTACTGTCTCTATTATATTATGACAGACCAGCTAGATCTACTGTCTCTATTATATTATCACAGACCAGCTAGATCTACAGTCTCTATTATATTTTGACAGACCAGCTAGATATACTGTCTCTATTATATTATGACAGACCAGGTAGATATACTGTCTCTATTATATTATGACAGACCAGGTAGATATACTGTCTCTATTATATTATGACAGACCAGCTAGATCTACTGTCTCTATTCTATTATGACAGACCAGCTAGATCTACTGTCTCTATTATATTTTGACAGACCAGGTAGATCTACTGTCTCTATTATATTATGACAGACCAGCTAGATCTACTGTCTCTATTATATTATGACAGACCAGGTAGATATACTGTCTTTATTATATTATGACAGACCAGCTAGATCTACTGTCTCTATTATAATATGTCAGACCAGCTAGATCTACTGTCTCTATTATATTATGACAGACCAGCTAGATCTACTGTCTCTATGTCTCTATTATATTATGACAGACCAGCTAGATCTACTGTCTCTATTATAATATGACAAACCAGCTAGATCTACTGTCTCTATTATATTTTGACAGACCAGGTAGATCTACTGTCTCTATTATATTATGACAGACCAGCTAGATCTACTGTCTCTATTATATTATGACAGACCAGCTAGATCTACTGTCTCTATTATATTTTGACAGACCAGCTAGATATACTGTCTCTATTATATTATGACAGACCAGGTAGATATACTGTCTCTATTATATTATGACAGACCAGCTAGATCTACTGTCTCTATTATATTATGACAGACCAGCTAGATCTACTGTCTCTATTATATTATGACAGACCAGCTAGATCTACTGTCTCTATTATATTATGACAGACCAGCTAGATCTACTGTCTCTATTATATTATGACAGACCAGCTAGATCTACTGTCTCTATTATATTATGACAGACCAGCTAGATCTACTGTCTCTATGTCTCTATTATATTATGACAGACCAGCTAGATCTACTGTCTCTATTATATTATGACAGACCAGCTAGATCTACTGTCTCTATTATATTATGACAGACCAGCTAGATCTACTGTCTCTATTATATTATGACAGACCAGCTAGATCTACTGTCTCTATTATATTATGACAGACCAGCTAGATCTACTGTCTCTATGTCTCTATTATATTATGACAGACCAGCTAGATCTACTGTCTCTATTATATTATGACAGACCAGCTAGATCTACTGTCTCTATTATATTATGACAGACCAGCTAGATCTACTGTCTCTATTATATTATGACAGACCAGCTAGATATACTGTCTCTATTATATTATGACAGACCAGGTAGATATACTGTCTCTATTATATTATGACAGACCAGGTAGATATACTGTCTCTATTATATTATGACAGACCAGCTAGATCTACTGTCTCTATTATATTATGACAGACCAGCTAGATCTACTGTCTCTATTATATTATGACAGACCAGCTAGATCTACTGTCTCTATTATATTATGACAGACCAGCTAGATCTACTGTCTCTATTATATTATGACAGACCAGCTAGATCTACTGTCTCTATTATATTATGACAGACCAGCTAGATCTACTGTCTCTATTATATTATGACAGACCAGCTAGATCTACTGTCTCTATTATATTATGACAGACCAGCTAGATCTACTGTCTCTATTATATTATGACAGACCAGCTAGATCTACTGTCTCTATTATATTATGACAGACCAGCTAGATCTACTGTCCAGCTAGACCAGCTAGATCTACTGTCTCTATTATATTATGACAGACCAGCTAGATCTACTGTCTCTATTATATTATGACAGACCAGCTAGATCTACTGTCTCTATTATATTATGACAGACCAGCTAGATCTACTGTCTCTATTATATTATGACAGACCAGCTAGATCTACTGTCTCTATTATATTATGACAGACCAGCTAGATCTACTGTCTCTATTATATTATGACAGACCAGCTAGATCTACTGTCTCTATTATATTATGACAGACCAGCTAGATCTACTGTCTCTATTATATTATGACAGACCAGCTAGATCTACTGTCTCTATTATATTATGACAGACCAGCTAGATCTACTGTCTCTATTATATTATGACAGACCAGCTAGATCTACTGTCTCTATTATATTATGACAGACCAGCTAGATCTACTGTCTCTATTATATTATGACAGACCAGCTAGATCTACTGTCTCTATTATATTATGACAGACCAGCTAGATCTACTGTCTCTATTATATTATGACAGACCAGCTAGATCTACTGTCTCTATTATATTATGACAGACCAGCTAGATCTACTGTCTCTATTATATTATGACAGACCAGCTAGATCTACTGTCTCTATTATATTATGACAGACCAGCTAGATCTACTCTCTATTATATTATGACAGACAAGGTAGATATACTGTCTCTATTATATTATGACAGACCAGCTAGATCTACTGTCTCTATTATAATATGTCAGACCAGCTAGATCTACTGTCTCTATTATATTATGACAGACCAGCTAGATCTACTGTCTCTATGTCTCTATTATATTATGACAGACCAGCTAGATCTACTGTCTCTATTATAATATGACAGACCAGCTAGATCTACTGTCTCTATTATATTTTGACAGACCAGGTAGATCTACTGTCTCTATTATATTATGACAGACCAGCTAGATCTACTGTCTCTATTATATTATGACAGACCAGCTAGATCTACAGTCTCTATTATATTTTGACAGACCAGCTAGATATACTGTCTCTGTTATATTATGACAGACCAGGTAGATATACTGTCTCTATTATATTATGACAGACCAGGTAGATATACTGTGTCTATTATATTATGACAGACCAGCTAGATCTACTGTCTCTATTCTATTATGACAGACCAGCTAGATCTACTGTCTCTATTATATTTTGACAGACCAGGTAGATCTACTGTCTCTATTATATTATGACAGACCAGCTAGATCTACTGTCTCTATTATATTATGACAGACCAGGTAGATATACTGTCTTTATTATATTATGACAGACCAGCTAGATCTACTGTCTATTATAATATGTCAGACCAGCTAGATCTACTGTCTCTATTATATTATGACAGACCAGCTAGATCTACTGTCTCTATGTCTCTATTATATTATGACAGACCAGCTAGATCTACTGTCTCTATTATAATATGACAAACCAGCTAGATCTACTGTCTCTATTATATTTTGACAGACCAGGTAGATCTACTGTCTCTATTATATTATGACAGACCAGCTAGATCTACTGTCTCTATTATATTATCACAGACCAGCTAGATCTACTGTCTCTATTATATTTTGACAGACCAGCTAGATATACTGTCTCTGTTATATTATGACAGACCAGGTAGATATACTGTCTCTATTATATTATGACAGACCAGGTAGATATACTGTCTCTATTATATTATCACAGACCAGCTAGATCTACTGTCTCTATTATATTATGACAGACCAGCTAGATCTACTGTCTCTATTATATTATGACAGACCAGCTAGATCTACTGTCTCTATTATATTATGACAGACCAGCTAGATCTACTGTCTCTATTATATTATGACAGACCAGCTAGATCTACTGTCTCTATTATATTATGACAGACCAGCTAGATCTACTGTCTCTATTATATTATGACAGACCAGCTAGATCTACTGTCTCTATGTCTCTATTATATTATGACAGACCAGCTAGATCTACTGTCTCTATTATATTATGACAGACCAGCTAGATCTACTGTCTCTATTATATTATCACAGACCAGCTAGATCTACTGTCTCTATTATATTATGACAGACAAGGTAGATATACTGTCTCTATTATATTATGACAGACCAGCTAGATCTACTGTCTCTATTATAATATGACAAACCAGCTAGATCTACTGTCTCTATTATATTTTGACAGACCAGGTAGATCTACTGTCTCTATTATATTATGACTGACCAGCTAGATCTACTGTCTCTATTATATTATCACAGACCAGCTAGATCTACAGTCTCTATTATATTTTGACAGACCAGCTAGATATACTGTCTCTGTTATATTATGACAGACCAGGTAGATATACTGTCTCTATTATATTATGACAGACCAGGTAGATATACTGTCTCTATTATATTATGACAGACCAGCTAGATCTACTGTCTCTATTCTATTATGACAGACCAGCTAGATCTACTGTCTCTATTATATTTTGACAGACCAGGTAGATCTACTGTCTCTATTATATTATGACAGACCAGCTAGATCTACTGTCTCTATTATATTATGACAGACCAGGTAGATATACTGTCTTTATTATATTATGACAGACCAGCTAGATCTACTGTCTCTATTATATTATGACAGACCAGCTAGATCTACTGTCTCTATTATATTATGACAGACCAGCTAGATCTACTGTCTCTATGTCTCTATTATATTATGACAGACCAGCTAGATCTACTGTCTCTATTATAATATGACAAACCAGCTAGATCTACTGTCTCTATTATATTTTGACAGACCAGGTAGATCTACTGTCTCTATTATATTATGACAGACCAGCTAGATCTACTGTCTCTATTATATTATCACAGACCAGCTAGATCTACTGTCTCTATTATATTTTGACAGACCAGCTAGATATACTGTCTCTGTTATATTATGACAGACCAGGTAGATATACTGTCTCTATTATATTTTGACAGACCAGCTAGATCTACTGTCTCTATTATATTATGACAGACCAGCTAGATCTACTGTCTCTATTATATTATGACAGACCAGCTAGATCTACTGTCTCTATTATATTATGACAGACCAGCTAGATCTACTGTCTCTACTGTCTTATATTATGACAGACCAGCTAGATCTACTGTCTCTATTATATTATGACAGACCAGCTAGATCTACTGTCTCTCTATTATATTATGACAGACCAGCTAGATCTACTGTCTCTATTATATTATGACAGACCAGCTAGATCTACTGTCTCTATTATATTATGACAGACCAGCTAGATCTACTGTCTCTATTATATTATGACAGACCAGCTAGATCTACTGTCTCTATTATATTATGACAGACCAGCTAGATCTACTGTCTCTATTATATTATGACAGACCAGCTAGATCTACTGTCTCTATGTCTCTATTATATTATGACAGACCAGCTAGATCTACTGTCTCTATTATATTATGACAGACCAGCTAGATCTACTGTCTCTATTATATTATGACAGACCAGCTAGATCTACTGTCTCTATTATATTATGACAGACCAGCTAGATATACTGTCTCTATTATATTATGACAGACCAGGTAGATATACTGTCTCTATTATATTATGACAGACCAGGTAGATCTACTGTCTCTATTATATTATGACAGACCAGCTAGATCTACTGTCTCTATTATATTATGACAGACCAGCTAGATCTACTGTCTCTATTATATTATGACAGACCAGCTAGATCTACTGTCTCTATTATATTATGACAGACCAGCTAGATCTACTGTCTCTATTATATTATGACAGACCAGCTAGATCTACTGTCTCTATTATATTATGACAGACCAGCTAGATCTACTGTCTCTATTATATTATGACAGACCAGCTAGATCTACTGTCTCTATTATATTATGACAGACCAGCTAGATCTACTGTCTCTATTATATTTTGACAGACCAGCTAGATCTACTGTCTCTATTATATTTTGACAGACCAGCTAGATCTACTGTCTCTATTATATTATGACAGACCAGGTAGATATACTGTCTCTATTATATTATGACAGACCAGGTAGATATACTGTCTCTATTATATTATGACAGACCAGCTAGATCTACTGTCTCTATTCTATTATGACAGACCAGCTAGATCTACTGTCTCTATTATATTTTGACAGACCAGGTAGATCTACTGTCTCTATTATATTATGACAGACCAGCTAGATCTACTGTCTCTATTATATTATGACAGACCAGCTAGATCTACTGTCTCTATTATATTATGACAGACCAGCTAGATCTACTGTCTCTATTATATTATGACAGACCAGCTAGATCTACTGTCTCTATTATATTATGACAGACCAGCTAGATCTACTGTCTCTATTATATTATGACAGACCAGCTAGATCTACTGTCTCTATTATATTATGACAGACCAGCTAGATCTACTGTCTCTATTATATTATGACAGACCAGCTAGATCTACTGTCTCTATTATATTATGACAGACCAGCTAGATCTACTGTCTCTATTATATTATGACAGACCAGCTAGATCTACTGTCTCTATGTCTCTATTATATTATGACAGACCAGCTAGATCTACTGTCTCTATTATATTATGACAGACCAGCTAGATCTACTGTCTCTATTCTATTATGACAGACCAGCTAGATCTACTGTCTCTATTATATTTTGACAGACCAGGTAGATCTACTGTCTCTATTATATTATGACAGACCAGCTAGATCTACTGTCTCTATTATATTATGACAGACCAGCTAGATCTACTGTCTCTATTATAATATGACAGACCAGCTAGATCTACTGTCTCTATTATATTATGACAGACCAGCTAGATCTACTGTCTCTGTCTCTATTATATTATGACAGACCAGCTAGATCTACTGTCTCTATTATATTATGACAGACCAGCTAGATCTACTGTCTCTATTATATTTTGACAGACCAGGTAGATCTACTGTCTCTATTATATTATGACAGACCAGCTAGATCTACTCTATTATATTATGACAGACCAGGTAGATCTACTGTCTCTATTATATTATGACAGACCAGCTAGATCTACTGTCTCTATTATATTATGACAGACCAGCTAGATCTACTGTCTCTATTATATTTTGACAGACCAGCTAGATATACTGTCTCTGTTATAATATGACAGACCAGCTAGATCTACTTCTATGGCTCTATTATATTATGACAGACCAGCTAGATCTACTGTCTCTATTATATTATGACAGACCAGCTAGATCTACTGTCTCTATGTCTCTATTATATTATGACAGACCAGCTAGATCTACTGTCTCTATTATATTATGACAGACCAGCTAGATCTACTGTCTCTATTATATTATGACAGACCAGCTAGATCTACTGTCTCTATTATATTATGACAGACCAGCTAGATCTACTGTCTCTATTATATTTTGACAGACCAGCTAGATCTACTGTCTCTATTATATTATGACAGACCAGCTAGATCTACTGTCTCTATTATATTATGACAGACCAGCTAGATCTACTGTCTCTATTATATTATGACAGACCAGCTAGATCTACTGTCTCTATTATATTTTGACAGACCAGCTAGATCTACTGTCTCTATTATATTTTGACAGACCAGCTAGATCTACTGTCTCTATTATATTTTGACAGACCAGCTAGATCTACTGTCTCTATTATAATATGACAAACCAGCTAGATCTACTGTCTCTATTATATTATCACAGACCAGCTAGATCTACTGTCTCTATTATATTATGACAGACCAGCTAGATCTACTGTCTCTATTATATTATGACAGACCAGCTAGATCTACTGTCTCTATTATATTTTGACAGACCAGCTAGATCTACTGTCTCTATTATATTATGACAGACCAGCTAGATCTACTGTCTCTATTATATTATGACAGACCAGCTAGATCTACTGTCTCTATTATATTATGACAGACCAGCTAGATCTACTGTCTCTATTATATTTTGACAGACCAGCTAGATCTACTGTCTCTATTATATTTTGACAGACCAGCTAGATCTACAGCTAGATCTACTGTCTCTATTATATTATGACAGACCAGCTAGATCTACTGTCTCTATTATATTATGACAGACCAGCTAGATCTAGATCTACAGCTAGATCTACTGTCTCTATTATATTATGACAGACCAGCTAGATCTACTGTCTCTATTATATTATGAGAGACCAGCTAGATCTGTCTCTATTATAATATGACAGACCAGCTAGATCTACTGTCTCTATTATATTATGACAGACCAGCTAGATCTACTGTCTACTGTCTCTATTATATTTTGACAGACCAGCTAGATCTACTGTCTCTATTATATTATGACAGACCAGCTAGATCTACTGTCTCTATTATATTATGACAGACCAGCTAGATCTACTGTCTCTATTATATTATGACAGACCAGCTAGATCTACTGTCTCTATTATATTATGACAGACCAGCTAGATCTACTGTCTCTATTATATTATGACAGACCAGCTAGATCTACTGTCTCTATTATATTATGACAGACCAGCTAGATCTACTGTCTCTATTATATTATGACAGACCAGCTAGATCTACTGTCTCTATTATATTATGACAGACCAGCTAGATCTACTGTCTCTATTATATTATGACAGACAGCTAGACCAGCTGTCTCTATTATATTATGACAGACCAGCTAGATCTACTGTCTCTATTATATTATGACAGACCAGCTAGATCTACTGTCTCTATTATTTTATGACAGACCAGCTAGATCTACTATCTCTATTATATTATGACAGACCAACTAGATCTACTGTCTCTATTATATTATGACAGACCAGCTAGATCTACTGTCTCTGTTATATTATGACAGACCAGGTAGAAATACTGTCTCTGTTATATTATGACAGACCAGGTAGATATACTGTCTCTGTTATATTATGACAGACCAGGTAGAATACTGTCTCTGTTATATTATGACAGACCAGCTAGATCTACTGTCTCTATTATATTATGACAGACCAGCTAGATCTACTGTCTCTATTATATTTTGACAGACCAGGCTAGATCTATTGTCTCTATTATATTATGACAGACCAGCTAGATCTACTGTCTCTATTATATTATGACAGACCAACTAGATCTACTGTCTCTATTATATTATGACAGACCAGCTAGATCTACTGTCTCTATTATATTATGACAGACCAGCTAGATCTACTGTCTCTATTATATTATGACAGACCAGCTAGATCTACTGTCTCTATTATATTATGACAGACCAGCTAGATCTACTGTCTCTGTTATATTATGACAGACCAGGTAGAATACTGTCTCTGTTATATTATGACAGACCAGCTACATCTACTGTCTCTATTATATTATGACAGACCAGCTAGATCTACTGTCTCTATTATATTATGACAGACCAGCTAGATCTACTGTCTCTGTTATATTATGAGAGACCAGGTTGAATACTGTCTCTGTTATATTATGACAGACCAGCTAGATCTACTATCTCTATTATATTATGACAGACCAGCTAGATCTACTGTCTCTATTATATTATGACAGACCAGCTAGATCTACTGTCTCTATTATATTATGACAGACCAGGTAGATATACTGTCTCTATTATATAATGACAGACCAGCTAGATCTACTGTCTCTATTATATTATGACAGACCAGCTAGATCTACTGTCTCTATTATATTATGACAGACCAGGTAGATCTACTGTCTCTATTATATAATGACAGACCAGCTAGATCTACTGTCTCTATTATATTATGACAGACCATACCTAGCTATATCTACTGTCTCTATTATATTATGACAGACCAGGTAGATCTACTGTCTCTATTATATTATGACAGACCAGCTAGATCTACTGGCTCTATTGTATGACATACCAGCAAGATCTACTGTCTCTATTATATTATGACAGACCATCTAGATCAACTGTCTCTATTATATTATGATAGACCAGCTAGATCTACTGTCTCTATTATATTATGACAGACCAGCTAGATCTACTATCTCTATTATATTATGACAGACCAGCTAGATCTACTGTCTCTATTATATTATGACAGACCAGCTAGATCTACTGTCTCTATTATATTATGACAGACCAGCTAGATCTACTGTCTCTATTATATTATGACAGACCAGGTAGATCTACTGTCTCTATTTATTATGACAGACCAGCCTAGATATACTGTCTCTATTATTATGACAGACCAGCTAGATCTACTGTCTCTATTATATTATGACAGACCAGCTAGATCTACTGTCTCTATTATAATATGACAGACCAGCTAGATCTACTGTCTCTATTATATTATGACAGACCAGCTAGATCTACTGTCTCTATGTCTCTATTATATTATGACAGACCAGCTAGATCTACTGTCTCTATTATAATATGACAAACCAGCTAGATCTACTGTCTCTATTATATTATGACAGACCAGCTAGATCTACTGTCTCTATGTCTCTATTATATTATGACAGACCAGCTAGATCTACTGTCTCTATTATATTATGACAGACCAGCTAGATCTACTGTCTCTATTATATTATGACAGACCAGCTAGATCTACTGTCTCTATTATATTATGACAGACCAGCTAGATCTACTGTCTCTATTATATTATGACAGACCAGGTAGATCTACTGTCTCTATTATATTATGACAGACCAGCTAGATCTACTGTCTCTATTATATTATGACAGACCAGCTAGATCTACTGTCTCTATTATATTATGACAGACCAGCTAGATCTACTGTCTCTATTATATTATGACAGACCAGCTAGATCTACTGTCTCTATTATATTATGACAGACCAGCTAGATCTACTGTCTCTATTATATTATGACAGACCAGCTAGATCTACTGTCTCTATTATATTATGACAGACCAGCTAGATCTACTGTCTCTATGTCTCTATTATATTATGACAGACCAGCTAGATCTACTGTCTCTATTATATTATATGACAGACCAGCTAGATCTACTGTCTCTATTATATTATGACAGACCAGCTAGATCTACTTTCTCTATGTCTCTATTATATTATGACAGACCAGCTAGATCTACTGTCTCTATTATATTATGACAGACCAGCTAGATCTACTGTCTCTATTATATTATGACAGACCAGCTAGATCTACTGTCTCTATGTCTCTATTATATTATGACAGACCAGCTAGATCTACTGTCTCTATTATATTTTGACAGACCAGCTAGATCTACTGTCTCTATTATATTTTGACAGACCAGCTAGATCTACTGTCTCTATTATATTATGACAGACCAGCTAGATCTACTGTCTCTATTATATTATGACAGACCAGCTAGAACTACTGTCTCTATTATATTATGACAGACCAGCTACATCTACTGTCTCTATTATATTATGACAGACCAGCTAGATCTACTGTCTCTATTATATTATGACAGACCAGCTAGATCTACTGTCTCTATTCTATTATGACAGACCAGCTAGATCTACTGTCTATATTATATTATGACAGACCAGCTAGATCTACTGTCTCTATGTCTCTATTATATTATGACAGACCAGCTAGATCTACTGTCTCTATTATATTATGACAGACCAGCTAGATCTACTGTCTCTATTATATTATGACAGACCAGCTAGATCTACTGTCTGTATTATATTATGACAGACCAGCTAGATCTACTGTCTCTATGTCTCTATTATATTATGACAGACCAGCTAGATCTACTGTCTCTATTATATTATGACAGACCAGCTAGATCTACTGTCTCTATTATATTATGACAGACCAGCTAGATCTACTGTCTCTATTCTATTATGACAGACCAGCTAGATCTACTGTCTATATTATATTATGACAGACCAGCTAGATCTACTGTCTCTATGTCTCTATTATATTATGACAGACCAGCTAGATCTACTGTCTCTATTATATTATGACAGACCAGCTAGATCTACTGTCTCTATTATATTTTGACAGACCAGGTTGATCTATTGTCTCTATTATATTATGACAGACCAGCTAGATCTACTGTCTCTATTATATTATGACAGACCAACTAGATCTACTGCCTCTATTCTATTATGACAGACCAGCTAGATCTACTGTCTCTATTATATTATGACAGACCAGCTAGATCTACTGTCTCTATTATATTATGACAGACCAGCTAGATCTACTGTCTCTATTATATTATGACAGACCAGCTAGATCTACTGTCTCTGTTATATTATGACAGACCAGGTAGGAATACTGTCTCTGTTATATTATGACAGACCAGCTACATCTACTGTCTCTATTATATTATGACAGACCAGCTAGATCCACTGTCTCTATTATATTATGACAGACCAGCTAGATCTACTGTCTCTGTTATATTATGACAGACCAGGTAGATATACTGTCTCTGTAATATTATGACAGACCAGCTAGATCTACTGTCTCTATTATATTATGACAGACCAGGTAGATATACTGTCTCTATTATATTATGACAGACCAGCTAGATCTACTGTCTCTATTATATTATCACAGACCAGCTAGATCTACTGTCTCTATTATATTTTGACAGACCAGCTAGATCTACTGTCTCTGTTATATTATGGCAGACCAGGTAGATATACTGTCTCTGTTATAATATGACAGACTGCTAGATCTACTGGCTCTATTATAATATGACAGACCAGCTAGATCTACTGTCTCTATGTCTCTATTATATTATGACAGACCAGCTAGATCTACTGTCTCTATTATAATATGACAAACCAGCTAGTTCTACTGTCTCTATTATATTTTGACAGACCAGGTAGATCTACTGTCTCTATTATATTATGACAGACCAGCTAGATCTACTGTCTCTATTATATTTTGACAGACCAGCTAGATCTACTGTCTCTATTCTATTATGACAGAACAGCTAGATCTACTGTCTCTATTATATTATCACAGACCAGCTAGATCTACTGTCTCTATTATATTTTGACAGACCAGCTAGATCTACTGTCTCTATTATATTTTGACAGACCAGCTAGATATACGGTCTCTATTATATTTTTACAGACCAGCTAGATCTACTGTCTCTATTATATTATGACAGACCTACTGTCTCTATTATATTATGACAGACCAGGTAGATATACTGTCTCTATTATATTATGACAGACCAGCTAGATCTACTGTCTCTATTCTATTATGACAGACCAGCTAGATCTACTGTCTCTATTATATTTTGACAGACCAGGTAGATCTACTGTCTCTATTATATTATGACAGACCAGCTAGATCTACTGTCTCTGTTATATTATGAGAGAACAGCTAAATCTACTGTCTCTATTATAATATGTCAGACCAGCTAGATCTACTGTCTCTATTATATTATGACAGACCAGCTAGATCTACTGTCTCTATGTCTCTATTATATTATGACAGACCAGCTAGATCTACTGGCTCTATTATAATATGACAAACCAGCTAGATCTACTGTCTCTATTATATTTTGACAGACCAGGTAGATCTACTGTCTCTATTATATTATGACAGACCAGCTAGATCTACTGTCTCTATTATATTATCACAGACCAGCTAGATCTACTGTCTCTATTATATTTTGACAGACCAGGTAGAAATACTGTCTCTGTTATATTATGACAGACCAGCTAGATCTACTGTCTCTATGTCTCTATTATATTATGACAGACCAGCTAGATCTACTGTCTCTATTATATTATGACAGACCAGCTACATCTACTGTCTCTATTATAATATGAAAAACCAGCTAGATCTACTGTCTCTATTATATTTTGACAGACCAGGTAGATCTACTGTCTCTGTTATATTATGACAGACCAGCTAGATCTACTGTCTCTATTATATTATCACAGACTAGCTAGATCTACTGTCTCTATTATATTTTGACAGACCAGCTAGATCTACTGTCTCTATTATATTATGACAGACCAGCTAGATCTACTGTCTCTATTATATTATGACAGACCAGCTAGATCTACTGTCTATTATATTATGACAGACCAGCTAGATCTACTGTCTCTATTATATTATGACAGACCAGCTAGATCTACTGTCTCTATGTCTCTATTATATTATGACAGACCAGCTAGATCTACTGTCTCTATTATAATATGACAAACCAGCTAGATCTACTGTCTCTATTATATTTTGACAGACCAGGTAGATCTACTGTCTCTATTATATTATGACAGACCAGCTAGATCTACTTTCTCTATGTCTCTATTATATTATGACAGACCAGCTAGATCTACTGTCTCTATTATATTATGACAAATCAGCTAGATCTACTGTCTCTATTATATTATGACAGACCAGCTAGATCTACTGTCTCTATGTCTCTATTATATTATGACAGACCAGCTAGATCTACTGTCTCTATTATATTATGACAGACCAGCTAGATCTACTGTCTCTATTATATTTTGACAGACCAGCTAGATCTACTGTCTCTATTATATTATGACAGACCAGCTAGATCTACTGTCTCTATTATATTTTGACAGACCAGCTAGATCTACTGTCTCTATTATATTATGACAGACCAGCTAGATCTACTGTCTCTATTATATTATGACAGACCAGCTAGATCTACTGTCTCTATTATATTTTGACAGACCAGCTAGATTTACTGTCTCTATTATATTATGACAGACCAGCTAGATCTACTGTCTCTATTATATTATGACAGACCAGCTAGAACTACTGTCTCTATTATATTATGACAGACCAGCTACATCTACTGTCTCTATTATATTATGACAGACCAGCTAGATCTACTGTCTCTATTATATTATGACAGACCAGCTAGATCTACTGTCTCTATTCTATTATGACAGACCAGCTAGATCTACTGTCTATATTATATTATGACAGACCAGCTAGATCTACTGTCTCTATGTCTCTATTATATTATGACAGACCAGCTAGATCTACTGTCTCTATTATATTATGACAGACCAGCTAGATCTACTGTCTCTATTATATTATCACAGACCAGCTAGATCTACTGTCTCTATTATATTTTGACAGACCAGCTAGATCTACTGTCTCTGTTATATTTTGACAGACCAGCAAGATCTACTGTCTCTATTATATTTTGACAGACCAGGTAGATCTACTGTCTCTATTATATTATGACAGACCAGCTAGATCTACTGTCTCTGTTATATTATGAGAGAACAGCTAAATCTACTGTCTCTATTATAATATGTCAGACCAGCTAGATCTACTGTCTCTATTATATTATGACAGACCAGCTAGATCTACTGTCTCTATGTCTCTATTATATTATGACAGACCAGCTAGATCTACTGTCTCTATTATAATATGACAAACCAGCTAGATCTACTGTCTCTATTATATTTTGACAGACCAGGTAGATCTACTGTCTCTATTATATTATGACAGACCAGCTAGATCTACTGTCTCTATTATATTATCACAGACCAGCTAGATCTACTGTCTCTATTATATTTTGACAGACCAGGTAGAAACACTGTCTCTGTTATATTATGACAGACCAGCTAGATCTACTGTCTCTATTATATTATGACAGACCAGCTAGATCTACTGTCTCTATGTCTCTATTATATTATGACAGACCAGCTAGATCTACTGTCTCTATTATATTATGACAGACCAGCTAGATCTACTGTGTCTATTATTTTATGACAGACCAGCTAGATCTACTATCTCTATTATATTATGACAGACCAACTAGATCTACTGCCTCTATTATATTATGACAGACCAGCTAGATCTACTATCTCTATTATATTATGACAGACCAGCTAGATCTACTGTCTCTGTTATATTATGACAGACCAGGTAGAAATACTGTCTCTGTTATATTATGACAGACCAGGTATATATACGGTCTCTGTTATATTAGGACAGACCAGCTAGATCTACTGTCTCTATTATAATATGACAGACCAGCTAGATCTACTGTCTCTATTATAATATGACACACCAGCTACATCTACTGTCTCTATTATATTATGACAGACCAACTAGATCTACTGTCTCTATTTTATTATGACAGACCAGCTAGATCTATTGTGTCTATTATAATATGACAGACCAGCTAGATATGCTGTCTCTATTATAATATGACAGACCAGCTAGATCTACTGTCTCTATTATATTATGACAGACCAGCTAGATCTACTGTCTCTATTATATTATGACAGACCAGCTAGATCTACTGTCTATTATATTATGACAGACCAGCTAGATCTACTGTCTCTATTATATTATGACAGACCAGCTAGATCTACTGTCTCTGTCTCTATTATATTATGACAGACCAGCTAGATCTACTGTCTCTATTATAATATGACAAACCAGCTAGATCTACTGTCTCTATTATATTTTGACAGACCAGGTAGATCTACTGTCTCTATTATATTATGACAGACCAGCTAGATCTACTTTCTCTATGTCTCTATTATATTATGACAGAACAGCTAGATCTACTGTATCTATTATATTATCACAGACCAGCTAGATCTACTGTCTCTATTATATTTTGACAGACCAGCTAGATCTACTGTCTCTGTTATATTTTGACAGACCAGCAAGATCTACTGTCTCTATTATATTTTGACAGACCAGCTAGATCTACTGTCTCTATTATATTATGACAGACCAGGTAGATATACTGTCTCTATTATATTATAACAGACCAGCTAGATCTACTGTCTCTATTCTATTATGACAGACCAGCTAGATCTACTGTCTCTATTATATTTTGACAGACCAGGTAGATCTACTGTCTCTATTATATTATGACAGACCAGCTAGATCTACTGTCTCTGTTATATTATGAGAGAACAGCTAAATCTACTGTCTCTATTATAATATGTCAGACCAGCTAGATCTACTGTCTCTATTATATTATGACAGACCAGCTAGATCTACTGTCTCTATGTCTCTATTATATTATGACAGACCAGCTAGATCTACTGTCTCTATTATATTTTGACAGACCAGGTAGATCTACTGTCTCTATTATATTATGACAGACCAGCTAGATCTACTGTCTCTATTATATTATCACAGACCAGCTAGATCTACTGTCTCTATTATATTTTGACAGACCAGGTAGAAACACTGTCTCTGTTATATTATGACAGACCAGCTAGATCTACTGTCTCTATTATATTATGACAGACCAGCTAGATCTACTGTCTCTATTATATTATGACAGACCAGCTAGATCTACTGTGTCTATTATTTTATGACAGACCAGCTAGATCTACTATCTCTATTATATTATGACAGACCAACTAGATCTACTGCCTCTATTATATTATGACAGACCAGCTAGATCTACTATCTCTATTATATTATGACAGACCAGCTAGATCTACTGTCTCTGTTATATTATGACAGACCAGGTAGAAATACTGTCTCTGTTATATTATGACAGACCAGGTATATATACGGTCTCTGTTATATTAGGACAGACCAGCTAGATCTACTGTCTCTATTATAATATGACAGACCAGCTAGATCTACTGTCTCTATTATAATATGACACACCAGCTACATCTACTGTCTCTATTATATTATGACAGACCAACTAGATCTACTGTCTCTATTTTATTATGACAGACCAGCTAGATCTATTGTGTCTATTATAATATGACAGACCAGCTAGATATGCTGTCTCTATTATAATATGACAGACCAGCTAGATGTACTGTCTCTATTATATTATGACAGACCAGCTAGATCTACTGTCTCTATTATATTATGACAGACCAGCTAGATCTACTGTCTCTATTATATTATGACAGACCAGCTAGATCTACTGTCTATTATATTATGACAGACCAGCTAGATCTACTGTCTCTATTATATTATGACAGACCAGCTAGATCTACTGTCTCTATGTCTCTATTATATTATGACAGACCAGCTAGATCTACTGTCTCTATTATAATATGACAAACCAGCTAGATCTACTGTCTCTATTATATTTTGACAGACCAGGTAGATCTACTGTCTCTATTATATTATGACAGACCAGCTAGATCTACTTTCTCTATGTCTCTATTATATTATGACAGACCAGCTAGATCTACTGTCTCTATGTCTCTATTATATTATGACAGACCAGCTAGATCTACTGTCTCTATTATATTATGACAGACCAGCTAGATCTACTGTCTCTATTATATTTTGACAGACCAGCTAGATCTACTGTCTCTATTATATTATGACAGACCAGCTAGATCTACTGTCTCTATTATATTATGACAGACCAGCTAGAACTACTGTCTCTATTATATTATGACAGACCAGCTACATCTACTGTCTCTATTATATTATGACAGACCAGCTAGATCTACTGTCTCTATTATATTATGACAGACCAGCTAGATCTACTGTCTCTATTATATTATGACAGACCAGCTAGATCTACTGTCTATATTATATTATGACAGACCAGCTAGATCTACTGTCTCTATGTCTCTATTATATTATGACAGACCAGCTAGATCTACTGTCTCTATTATATTATGACAGACCAGCTAGATCTACTGTCTCTATGTCTGTATTATATTATGACAGACCAGCTAGATCTACTGTCTCTATTATATTATGACAGACCAGCTAGATCTACTGTGTCTATTATTTTATGACAGACCAGCTAGATCTACTATCTCTATTATATTATGACAGACCAACTAGATCTACTGCCTCTATTATATTATGACAGACCAGCTAGATCTACTATCTCTATTATATTATGACAGACCAGCTAGATCTACTGTCTCTGTTATATTATGACAGACCAGGTAGAAATACTGTCTCTGTTATATTATGACAGACCAGGTATATATACGGTCTCTGTTATATTAGGACAGACCAGCTAGATCTACTGTCTCTATTATAATATGACAGACCAGCTAGATCTACTGTCTCTATTATAATATGACACACCAGCTACATCTACTGTCTCTATTATATTATGACAGACCAACTAGATCTACTGTCTCTATTTTATTATGACAGACCAGCTAGATCTATTGTGTCTATTATAATATGACAGACCAGCTAGATATGCTGTCTCTATTATAATATGACAGACCAGCTAGATCTACTGTCTCTATTATATTATGACAGACCAGCTAGATCTACTGTCTCTATTATATTATGACAGACCAGCTAGATCTACTGTCTCTATTATATTATGACAGACCAGCTAGATCTACTGTCTCTATTATATTATGACAGACCAGCTAGATCTACTGTCTCTATTATATTATGACAGACCAGCTAGATCTACTGTCTCTATGTCTCTATTATATTATGACAGACCAGCTAGATCTACTGTCTCTATTATAATATGACAAACCAGCTAGATCTACTGTCTCTATTATATTTTGACAGACCAGGTAGATCTACTGTCTCTATTATATTATGACAGACCAGCTAGATCTACTTTCTCTATGTCTCTATTATATTATGACAGACCAGCTAGATCTACTGTCTCTATTATATTATGACAAATCAGCTAGATCTACTGTCTCTATTATATTATGACAGACCAGCTAGATCTACTGTCTCTATGTCTCTATTATATTATGACAGACCAGCTAGATCTACTGTCTCTATTATATTATGACAGACCAGCTAGATCTACTGTCTCTATTATATTTTGACAGACCAGCTAGATCTACTGTCTCTATTATATTATGACAGACCAGCTAGATCTACTGTCTCTATTATATTATGACAGACCAGCTAGAACTACTGTCTCTATTATATTATGACAGACCAGCTACATCTACTGTCTCTATTATATTATGACAGACCAGCTAGATCTACTGTCTCTATTATATTATGACAGACCAGCTAGATCTACTGTCTCTATTCTATTATGACAGACCAGCTAGATCTACTGTCTATATTATATTATGACAGACCAGCTAGATCTACTGTCTCTATGTCTCTATTATATTATGACAGACCAGCTAGATCTACTGTCTCTATTATATTATGACAGACCAGCTAGATCTACTGTCTCTATTATATTTTGACAGACCAGGTTGATCTATTGTCTCTATTATATTATGACAGACCAGCTAGATCTACTGTCTCTATTATATTATGACATACCAACTAGATCTACTGCCTCTTTTCTATTATGACAGACCAGCTAGATCTACTGTCTCTATTATATTATGACAGACCAGCTAGATCTACTGTCTCTTTTCTATTATGACAGACCAGCTAGATCTACTGTCTCTATTATATTACGACAGACCAGCTAGATCTACTGTCTCTGTTATATTATGACAGACCAGGTAGGAATACTGTCTCTGTTATATTATGACAGACCAGCTACATCTACTGTCTCTATTATATTATGACAGACCAGCTAGATCCACTGTCTCTATTATATTATGACAGACCAGATAGATCTACTGTCTCTGTTATATTATGACAGACCAGGTAGATATACTGTCTCTGTAATATTATGACAGACCAGCTAGATCTACTGTCTCTATTATATTATGACAGACCAGGTAGATATACTGTCTCTATTATATTATGACAGACCAGCTAGATCTACTGTCTCTATTATATTATCACAGACCAGCTAGATCTACTGTCTCTATTATATTTTGACAGACCAGCTAGATCTACTGTCTCTGTTATATTATGGCAGACCAGGTAGATATACTGTCTCTGTTATAATATGACAGACTGCTAGATCTACTGGCTCTATTATAATATGACAGACCAGCTAGATCTACTGTCTCTATGTCTCTATTATATTATGACAGACCAGCTAGATCTACTGTCTCTATTATAATATGACAAACCAGCTAGTTCTACTGTCTCTATTATATTTTGACAGACCAGGTAGATCTACTGTCTCTATTATATTATGACAGACCAGCTAGATCTACTGTCTCTATTATATTTTGACAGACCAGCTAGATCTACTGTCTCTATTATATTTTGACAGACCAGCTAGATCTACTGTCTCTATTCTATTATGACAGAACAGCTAGATCTACTGTATCTATTATATTATCACAGACCAGCTAGATCTACTGTCTCTATTATATTTTGACAGACCAGCTAGATCTACTGTCTCTATTATATTTTGACAGACCAGCAAGATCTACTGTCTCTATTATATTTTGACAGACCAGCTAGATCTACTGTCTCTATTATATTATGACAGACCAGGTAGATATACTGTCTCTATTATATTATGACAGACCAGCTAGATCTACTGTCTCTATTCTATTATGACAGACCAGCTAGATCTACTGTCTCTATTATATTTTGACAGACCAGGTAGATCTACTGTCTCTATTATATTATGACAGACCAGCTAGATCTACTGTCTCTATTATATTATGACAGACCAGCTAGATCTACTGTCTCTATGTCTCTATTATATTATGACAGACCAGCTAGATCTACTGTCTCTATTATAATATGACAAACCAGCTAGATCTACTGTCTCTATTATATTTTGACAGACCAGGTAGATCTACTGTCTCTATTATATTATGACAGACCAGCTAGATCTACTGTCTCTATTATATTATCACAGACCAGCTAGATCTACTGTCTCTATTATATTTTGACAGACCAGGTAGAAATACTGTCTCTGTTATATTATGACAGACCAGCTAGATCTACTGTCTCTATTATATTATGACAGACCAGCTAGATCTACTGTCTCTATGTCTCTATTATATTATGACAGACCAGCTAGATCTACTGTCTCTATTATATTATGACAGACCAGCTAGATCTACTGTGTCTATTATTTTATGACAGACCAGCTAGATCTACTATCTCTATTATATTATGACAGACCAACTAGATCTACTGCCTCTATTATATTATGACAGACCAGCTAGATCTACTATCTCTATTATATTATGACAGACCAGCTAGATCTACTGTCTCTGTTATATTATGACAGACCAGGTAGAAATACTGTCTCTGTTATATTATGACAGACCAGGTATATATACGGTCTCTGTTATATTAGGACAGACCAGCTAGATCTACTGTCTCTATTATAATATGACAGACCAGCTAGATCTACTGTCTCTATTATAATATGACACACCAGCTACATCTACTGTCTCTATTATATTATGACAGACCAACTAGATCTACTGTCTCTATTTTATTATGACAGACCAGCTAGATCTATTGTGTCTATTATAATATGACAGACCAGCTAGATATGCTGTCTCTATTATAATATGACAGACCAGCTAGATCTACTGTCTCTATTATATTATGACAGACCAGCTAGATCTACTGTCTCTGTTATATTATGACAGACCAGGTAGAAATACTGTCTCTGTTATATTATGACAGACCAGGTATATATACGGTCTCTGTTATATTAGGACAGACCAGCTAGATCTACTGTCTCTATTATAATATGACAGACCAGCTAGATCTACTGTCTCTATTATAATATGACACACCAGCTACATCTACTGTCTCTATTATATTATGACAGACCAACTAGATCTACTGTCTCTATTTTATTATGACAGACCAGCTAGATCTATTGTGTCTATTATAATATGACAGACCAGCTAGATCTGCTGTCTCTATTATAATATGACAGACCAGCTAGATCTACTGTCTCTATTATATTATGACAGACCAGCTAGATCTACTGTCTCTATTGTATGACATACCAGCTAGATCTACTGTCTCTATTATATTATGACAGACCAGGTAGATATACTGTCTCTATTATATAATGCCAGACCAGCTAGATCTACTGTCTCTATTGTATGACATACCAGCTAGATCTACTGTCTCTATTATATTATGACAGACCAGCTATATCAACTGTCTCTATAATATTATGAAAGACCAGCTAGATCTACTGTCTCTATTATATTATGACAGACCAGGTAGATCTACTGTCTCTATTGTATAATGACAGACCAGCTAGATCTACTGTCTCTATTATATTATGACAGACCAGCTAGATCAACTGTCTCTATTATATTATGATAGACCAGCTAGATCTACTGTCTCTATTATATTATGACAGACCAGCTAGATCTACTATCTCTATGATATTATGACAGACCAGCTACATCTACTGTCTCTATTATATTATGACAGACCAGCTAGATCAACTGTCTCTATTATATTATGACAGACCAGCTATATCTACTGTCTCTATTATATTATGACAGACCAGGTAGATCTACTGTCGCTATTAGATTATGACAGACCGCCTAGATATACTGTCTCTATTGTATGACATACCAGCTAGATCTACTGTCTCTATTATATTATGACAGACCAGCTAGATCTACTGTCTCTATTATATTATGACAGACCAGGTAGATCTACTGTCTCTATTATATAATGACAGACCAGCTAGATCTTCTGCCGCTATTATATTATGACAGACCAGCTAGATCTACTGTCTCTATTGTATGACATACCAGCACGATCTACTGTCTCTATTATATTATGACAGACCAGCTAGATCAACTGTCTCTATTATATTATGATAGACCAGCTAGATCTACTGTCTCTATTATATTATGACAGACCAGCTAGATCTACTGTCTCTATTATATTATGACAGACCAGCTAGATCTACTGTCTCTATGTCTGTATTATATTATGACAGACCAGCTAGATCTACTGTCTCTATTATATTATGACAGACCAGCTAGATCTACTGTCTCTATTATATTTTGACAGACCAGTTAGATCTACTGTCTCTATTATATTATGACAGACCAGCTAGATCTACTGTCTCTATTATATTATGACAGACCAGCTATAACTACTGTCTCTAATAAATTATGAAAGACCGGCTACATCTACTGTCTCTATTATATTATGACAGACCAGCTAGATCTACTGTCTCTATTATATTATGACAGACCAGCTAGATCTACTGTCTCTATTATATTATGACAGACCAGCTAGATCTACTGTCTCTATGTCTCTATTATATTATGACAGACCAGCTAGATCTACTGTCTCTATTATATTTTGACAGACCAGCTAGATTTACTGTCTCTATTATATTATGACAGACCAGCTAGATCTACTGTCTCTATTATATTATGACAGACCAGCTAGATCTACTGTCTCTATTATAATATGACACACCAGCTACATCTACTGTCTCTATTATATTATGACAGACCAACTAGATCTACTGTCTCTATTTTATTATGACAGACCAGCTAGATCTATTGTGTCTATTATAATATGACAGACCAGCTAGATCTGCTGTCTCTATTATAATATGACAGACCAGCTAGATCTACTGTCTCTATTATATTATGACAGACCAGCTAGATCTACTGTCTCTATTGTATGACATACCAGCTAGATCTACTGTCTCTATTATATTATGACAGACCAGGTAGATATACTGTCTCTATTATATAATGCCAGACCAGCTAGATCTACTGTCTCTATTGTATGACATACCAGCTAGATCTACTGTCTCTATTATATTATGACAGACCAGCTAGATCTACTGTCTCTATTATATTATGACAGACCAGCTAGATCTACTGTCTCTATGTCTGTATTATATTATGACAGACCAGCTAGATCTACTGTCTCTATTATATTATGACAGACCAGCTAGATCTACTGTCTCTATTATATTTTGACAGACCAGTTAGATCTACTGTCTCTATTATATTATGACAGACCAGCTAGATCTACTGTCTCTATTATATTATGACAGACCAGCTATAACTACTGTCTCTAATAAATTATGAAAGACCGGCTACATCTACTGTCTCTATTATATTATGACAGACCAGCTAGATCTACTGTCTCTATTATATTATGACAGACCAGCTAGATCTACTGTCTCTATTATATTATGACAGACCAGCTAGATCTACTGTCTCTATGTCTCTATTATATTATGACAGACCAGCTATAACTACTGTCTCTAATATATTATGAAAGACCGGCTACATCTACTGTCTCTATTATATTATGACAGACCAGCTAGATCTACTGTCTCTATTATATTATGACAGACCAGCTAGATCTACTGTCTCTATTATATTATGACAGACCAGCTAGATCTACTGTC
Organism: Oncorhynchus tshawytscha; assembly: GCF_018296145.1. Lineage (NCBI taxonomy): Eukaryota > Metazoa > Chordata > Actinopteri > Salmoniformes > Salmonidae > Oncorhynchus > Oncorhynchus tshawytscha. Next base: position 92,659 of record NW_024609158.1, read on the forward strand.
TCTATTATATTATGACAGACCAGCTAGATCTACTGTCTCTATTAAATTATGACAGACCAACTAGATCGACTGTCTCTATTGTACTATGACAGACCAGCTAGATCTACTGTCTCTATTATACTATGACAGACCAGGTAGATCTACTGTCTCTATTATATTATGACAGACCATCTAGATCTACTGTCTCTATTCTATTATGACAGACCAGCTAGATCTACTGTCTCGATTATATTATGACAGACCAGCTAGATCTACTGTCTCTATGTCTCTATTATATTATGACAGACCAGCTAGATCTACTGTCTCTATTATATTTTGACAGACCAGCTAGATCTACTGTCTCTATTATATTTTGACAGACCAGCAAGATCTACTGTCTCTATTATATTTTGACAGACCAGCTAGATCTACTGTCTCTATTATATTATGACAGACCAGGTAGATATACTGTCTCTATTATATTATGACAGACCAGCTAGATCTACTGTCTCTATTATATTTTGACAGACCAGCTAGATCTACTGTCTCTATTATATTATGACAGACCAGGTAGATCTACTGTCTCTATTATATTATGACAGACCAGCTAGATCTACTGTCTCTATTATATTATGACAGACCAGCTAGATCTACTGTCTCTATTATATTATGACAGACCAGCTAGATCTACTGTCTCTATTATATTATGACAGACCAGCTAGATCTACTGTCTCTATTATATTATGACAGACCAGCTAGATCTACTGTCTCTATTATATTATGACAGACCAGCTAGATCTACTGTCTCTATTATATTATGACAGACCAGCTAGATCTACTGTCTCTATTATATTTTGACAGACCAGCTAGATTTACTGTCTCTATTATATTATGACAGACCAGCTAGATCTACTGTCTCTATTATATTATGACAGACCAGCTAGATCTACTGTCTCTATTATATTATGACAGACCAGCTAGATCTACTGTCTCTATCTATTATATTATGACAGACCAGCTAGATCTACTGTCTCTATTATATTTTGACAGACCAGCTAGATTTACTGTCTCTATTATATTATGACAGACCAGCTAGATATGCTGTCTATTATATTATGACAGACCAGCTAGATCTACTGTCTCTATTATTATATGACAGGCCAGCTAGATCTACTGTCTCTATTATATTATGACAGACCATCTAGATCTACTGTATCTATTTTATTATGACAGACCAGCTAGATCTACTGTCTCTATTATAATATGACAGACCAGCTAGATCTGCTGTCTCTATTATAATATGACAGACCAGCTAGATCTACTGTCTCTATTATATTATGACAGACCAGCTAGATCTACTGTCTCTATTGTATGACATACCAGCTAGATCTACTGTCTCTATTATATTATGACAGACCAGGTAGATATACTGTCTCTATTATATAATGCCAGACCAGCTAGATCTACTGTCTCTATTATATTATGACAGACCAGCTAGATCTACTGTCTCTATTATATTATGACAGACCAGCTAGATCTACTGTCTCTATTATATTATGACAGACCAGCTAGATCTACTGTCTCTATGTCTGTATTATATTATGACAGACCAGCTAGATCTACTGTCTCTATTATATTATGACAGACCAGCTAGATCTACTGTCTCTATTATATTTTGACAGACCAGTTAGATCTACTGTCTCTATTATATTATGACAGACCAGCTAGATCTACTGTCTCTATTATATTATGACAGACCAGCTATAACTACTGTCTCTATTAAATTATGAAAGACCAGCTACATCTACTGTCTCTATTATATTATGACAGACCAGCTAGATCTACTGTCTCTATTATATTATGACAGACCAGCTAGATCTACTGTCTCTATTATATTATGACAGACCAGCTAGATCTACTGTCTCTATGTCTCTATTATATTATGACAGACCAGCTATAACTACTGTCTCTATTATATTATGAAAGACCAGCTAGATCTACTGTCTCTATTATATTATGACAGACCAGCTAGATCTACTGTCTCTATTATATTATGACAGACCAGCTAGATCTACTGTCTCTATTATATTATGACAGACCAGCTAGATCTACTGTCTCTATTATATTATGACAGACCAGCTAGATCTACTGTCTCTATTAAATTATGACAGACCAACTAGATCTACTGTCTCTATTGTATTATGACAGACCAGCTAGATCTACTGTCTCTATTATACTATGACAGACCAGGTAGATCTACTGTCTCTATTATATTATGACAGACCATCTAGATCTACTGTCTCTATTCTATTATGACAGACCAGCTAGATCTACTGTCTCTATTATATTATGACAGACCAGCTAGATCTACTGTCTCTATGTCTCTATTATATTATGACAGACCAGCTAGATCTACTGTCTCTATTATATTTTGACAGACCAGCTAGATCTACTGTCTCTATTATATTTTGACAGACCAGCAAGATCTACTGTCTCTATTATATTTTGACAGACCAGCTAGATCTACTGTCTCTATTATATTATGACAGACCAGGTAGATATACTGTCTCTATTATATTATGACAGACCAGCTAGATCTACTGTCTCTATTATATTATGACAGACCAGCTAGATCTACTGTCTCTATTATATTATGACAGACCAGCTAGATCTACTGTCTCTATTATATTATGACAGACCAGCTAGATCTACTGTCTCTATTATATTATGACAGACCAGCTATAACTACTGTCTCTAATAAATTATGAAAGACCGGCTACATCTACTGTCTCTATTATATTATGACAGACCAGCTAGATCTACTGTCTCTATTATATTATGACAGACCAGCTAGATCTACTGTCTCTATTATATTATGACAGACCAGCTAGATCTACTGTCTCTATGTCTCTATTATATTATGACAGACCAGCTAGATCTACTGTCTCTATTATATTTTGACAGACCAGCTAGATTTACTGTCTCTATTATATTATGACAGACCAGCTAGATCTACTGTCTCTATTATATTATGACAGACCAGCTAGATCTACTGTCTCTATTATAATATGACACACCAGCTACATCTACTGTCTCTATTATATTATGACAGACCAACTAGATCTACTGTCTCTATTTTATTATGACAGACCAGCTAGATCTATTGTGTCTATTATAATATGACAGACCAGCTAGATCTGCTGTCTCTATTATAATATGACAGACCAGCTAGATCTACTGTCTCTATTATATTATGACAGACCAGCTAGATCTACTGTCTCTATTGTATGACATACCAGCTAGATCTACTGTCTCTATTATATTATGACAGACCAGGTAGATATACTGTCTCTATTATATAATGCCAGACCAGCTAGATCTACTGTCTCTATTGTATGACATACCAGCTAGATCTACTGTCTCTATTATATTATGACAGACCAGCTAGATCTACTGTCTCTATTATATTATGACAGACCAGCTAGATCTACTGTCTCTATGTCTGTATTATATTATGACAGACCAGCTAGATCTACTGTCTCTATTATATTATGACAGACCAGCTAGATCTACTGTCTCTATTATATTTTGACAGACCAGTTAGATCTACTGTCTCTATTATATTATGACAGACCAGCTAGATCTACTGTCTCTATTATATTATGACAGACCAGCTATAACTACTGTCTCTAATAAATTATGAAAGACCGGCTACATCTACTGTCTCTATTATATTATGACAGACCAGCTAGATCTACTGTCTCTATTATATTATGACAGACCAGCTAGATCTACTGTCTCTATTATATTATGACAGACCAGCTAGATCTACTGTCTCTATGTCTCTATTATATTATGACAGACCAGCTATAACTACTGTCTCTAATATATTATGAAAGACCGGCTACATCTACTGTCTCTATTATATTATGACAGACCAGCTAGATCTACTGTCTCTATTATATTATGACAGACCAGCTAGATCTACTGTCTCTATTATATTATGACAGACCAGCTAGATCTACTGTCTCTATTATATTATGACAGACCAGCTAGATCTACTGTCTCTATTAAATTATGACAGACCAACTAGATCGACTGTCTCTATTGTACTATGACAGACCAGCTAGATCTACTGTCTCTATTATACTATGACAGACCAGGTAGATCTACTGTCTCTATTATATTATGACAGACCATCTAGATCTACTGTCTCTATTCTATTATGACAGACCAGCTAGATCTACTGTCTCGATTATATTATGACAGACCAGCTAGATCTACTGTCTCTATGTCTCTATTATATTATGACAGACCAGCTAGATCTACTGTCTCTATTATATTTTGACAGACCAGCTAGATCTACTGTCTCTATTATATTTTGACAGACCAGCAAGATCTACTGTCTCTATTATATTTTGACAGACCAGCTAGATCTACTGTCTCTATTATATTATGACAGACCAGGTAGATATACTGTCTCTATTATATTATGACAGACCAGCTAGATCTACTGTCTCTATTCTATTATGACAGACCAGCTAGATCTACTGTCTCTATTATATTTTGACAGACCAGGTAGATCTACTGTCTCTATTATATTATGACAGACCAGCTAGATCTACTGTCTCTGTTATATTATGAGAGAACAGCTAAATCTACTGTCTCTATTATAATATGTCAGACCAGCTAGATCTACTGTCTCTATTATATTATGACAGACCAGCTAGATCTACTGTCTCTATGTCTCTATTATATTATGACAGACCAGCTAGATCTACTGTCTCTATTATAATATGACAAACCAGCTAGATCTACTGTCTCTATTATATTTTGACAGACCAGGTAGATCTACTGTCTCTATTATATTATGACAGACCAGCTAGATCTACTGTCTCTATTATATTATCACAGACCAGCTAGATCTACTGTCTCTATTATATTTTGACAGACCAGGTAGAAACACTGTCTCTGTTATATTATGACAGACCAGCTAGATCTACTGTCTCTATTATATTATGACAGACCAGCTAGATCTACTGTCTCTATGTCTCTATTATATTATGACAGACCAGCTAGATCTACTGTCTCTATTATATTATGACAGACCAGCTAGATCTACTGTGTCTATTATTTTATGACAGACCAGCTAGATCTACTATCTCTATTATATTATGACAGACCAACTTGATCTACTGCCTCTATTATATTATGACAGACCAGCTAGATCTACTATCTCTATTATATTATGACAGACCAGCTAGATCTACTGTCTCTGTTATATTATGACAGACCAGGTAGAAATACTGTCTCTGTTATATTATGACAGACCAGGTATATATACGGTCTCTGTTATATTAGGACAGACCAGCTAGATCTACTGTCTCTATTATAATATGACAGACCAGCTAGATCTACTGTCTCTATTATAATATGACACACCAGCTACATCTACTGTCTCTATTATATTATGACAGACCAACTAGATCTACTGTCTCTATTTTATTATGACAGACCAGCTAGATCTACTGTCTCTATTATATTATGACAGACCAGCTAGATCTACTGTCTCTATTATATTATGACAGACCAGCTAGATCTACTGTCTATTATATTATGACAGACCAGCTAGATCTACTGTCTCTATTATATTATGACAGACCAGCTAGATCTACTGTCTCTATGTCTCTATTATATTATGACAGACCAGCTAGATCTACTGTCTCTATTATAATATGACAAACCAGCTAGATCTACTGTCTCTATTATATTTTGACAGACCAGGTAGATCTACTGTCTCTATTATATTATGACAGACCAGCTAGATCTACTTTCTCTATGTCTCTATTATATTATGACAGACCAGCTAGATCTACTGTCTCTATTATATTATGACAAATCAGCTAGATCTACTGTCTCTATTATATTATGACAGACCAGCTAGATCTACTGTCTCTATGTCTCTATTATATTATGACAGACCAGCTAGATCTACTGTCTCTATTATATTATGACAGACCAGCTAGATCTACTGTCTCTATTATATTATGACAGACCAGCTAGATCTACTGTCTCTATTATATTATGACAGACCAGCTAGAACTACTGTCTCTATTATATTATGACAGACCAGCTACATCTACTGTCTCTATTATATTATGACAGACCAGCTAGATCTACTGTCTCTATTATATTATGACAGACCAGCTAGATCTACTGTCTCTATTCTATTATGACAGACCAGCTAGATCTACTGTCTATATTATATTATGACAGACCAGCTAGATCTACTGTCTCTATGTCTCTATTATATTATGACAGACCAGCTAGATCTACTGTCTCTATTATATTATGACAGACCAGCTAGATCTACTGTCTCTATTATATTTTGACAGACCAGGTTGATCTATTGTCTCTATTATATTATGACAGACCAGCTAGATCTACTGTCTCTATTATATTATGACAGACCAACTAGATCTACTGCCTCTTTTCTATTATGACAGACCAGCTAGATCTACTGTCTCTATTATATTATGACAGACCAGCTAGATCTACTGTCTCTTTTCTATTATGACAGACCAGCTAGATCTACTGTCTCTATTATATTACGACAGACCAGCTAGATCTACTGTCTCTGTTATATTATGACAGACCAGGTAGGAATACTGTCTCTGTTATATTATGACAGACCAGCTACATCTACTGTCTCTATTATATTATGACAGACCAGCTAGATCCACTGTCTCTATTATATTATGACAGACCAGATAGATCTACTGTCTCTGTTATATTATGACAGACCAGGTAGATATACTGTCTCTGTAATATTATGACAGACCAGCTAGATCTACTGTCTCTATTATATTATGACAGACCAGGTAGATATACTGTCTCTATTATATTATGACAGACCAGCTAGATCTACTGTCTCTATTATATTATCACAGACCAGCTAGATCTACTGTCTCTATTATATTTTGACAGACCAGCTAGATCTACTGTCTCTGTTATATTATGGCAGACCAGGTAGATATACTGTCTCTGTTATAATATGACAGACTGCTAGATCTACTGGCTCTATTATAATATGACAGACCAGCTAGATCTACTGTCTCTATGTCTCTATTATATTATGACAGACCAGCTAGATCTACTGTCTCTATTATAATATGACAAACCAGCTAGTTCTACTGTCTCTATTATATTTTGACAGACCAGGTAGATCTACTGTCTCTATTATATTATGACAGACCAGCTAGATCTACTGTCTCTATTATATTTTGACAGACCAGCTAGATCTACTGTCTCTATTATATTTTGACAGACCAGCTAGATCTACTGTCTCTATTCTATTATGACAGAACAGCTAGATCTACTGTATCTATTATATTATCACAGACCAGCTAGATCTACTGTCTCTATTATATTTTGACAGACCAGCTAGATCTACTGTCTCTATTATATTTTGACAGACCAGCAAGATCTACTGTCTCTATTATATTTTGACAGACCAGCTAGATCTACTGTCTCTATTATATTATGACAGACCAGGTAGATATACTGTCTCTATTATATTATGACAGACCAGCTAGATCTACTGTCTCTATTCTATTATGACAGACCAGCTAGATCTACTGTCTCTATTATATTTTGACAGACCATGTAGATCTACTGTCTCTATTATATTATGACAGACCAGCTAGATCTACTGTCTCTGTTATATTATGAGAGAACAGCTAAATCTACTGTCTCTATTATAATATGACAGACCAGCTAGATCTACTATCTCTATTATATTATGACAGACCAACTAGATCTACTGCCTCTATTCTATTATGACAGACCAGCTAGATCTACTATCTCTATTATATTATGACAGACCAGCTAGATCTACTGTCTCTGTTATATTATGACAGACCAGGTAGAAATACTGTCTCTGTTATATTATGACAGACCAGGTATATATACGGTCTCTGTTATATTAGGACAGACCAGCTAGATCTACTGTCTCTATTATAATATGACAGACCAGCTAGATCTACTGTCTCTATTATAATATGACACACCAGCTACATCTACTGTCTCTATTATATTATGACAGACCAACTAGATCTACTGTCTCTATTTTATTATGACAGACCAGCTAGATCTATTGTGTCTATTATAATATGACAGACCAGCTAGATATGCTGTCTCTATTATAATATGACAGACCAGCTAGATCTACTGTCTCTATTATATTATGACAGACCAGCTAGATCTACTGTCTCTGTTATATTATGACAGACCAGGTAGAAATACTGTCTCTGTTATATTATGACAGACCAGGTATATATACGGTCTCTGTTATATTAGGACAGACCAGCTAGATCTACTGTCTCTATTATAATATGACAGACCAGCTAGATCTACTGTCTCTATTATAATATGACACACCAGCTACATCTACTGTCTCTATTATATTATGACAGACCAACTAGATCTACTGTCTCTATTTTATTATGACAGACCAGCTAGATCTATTGTGTCTATTATAATATGACAGACCAGCTAGATCTGCTGTCTCTATTATAATATGACAGACCAGCTAGATCTACTGTCTCTATTATATTATGACAGACCAGCTAGATCTACTGTCTCTATTGTATGACATACCAGCTAGATCTACTGTCTCTATTATATTATGACAGACCAGGTAGATATACTGTCTCTATTATATAATGCCAGACCAGCTAGATCTACTGTCTCTATTGTATGACATACCAGCTAGATCTACTGTCTCTATTATATTATGACAGACCAGCTATATCTACTGTCTCTATTATATTATGACAGACCAGGTAGATCTACTGTCGCTATTAGATTATGACAGACCGCCTAGATATACTGTCTCTATTGTATGACATACCAGCTAGATCTACTGTCTCTATTATATTATGACAGACCAGCTAGATCTACTGTCTCTATTATATTATGACAGACCAGCTAGATCTACTGTCTCTATTATATGACAGACCAGCTAGATCTACTGTCTCTATTATATTATGACAGACCAGCTAGATCTACTGTCTCTATTGTATGACATACCAGCACGATCTACTGTCTCTATTATATTATGACAGACCAGCTAGATCAACTGTCTCTATTATATTATGATAGACCAGCTAGATCTACTGTCTCTATTATATTATGACAGACCAGCTAGATCTACTGTCTCTATTATATTATGACAGACCAGCTAGATCTACTGTCTCTATGTCTCTATTATATTATGACAGACCAGCTAGATCTACTGTCTCTATTATATTATGACAGACCAGCTAGATCTACTGTCTCTATTATATTTTGACAGACCAGTTAGATCTACTGTCTCTATTATATTATGACAGACCAGCTAGATCTACTGTCTCTATTATATTATGACAGACCAGCTATAACTACTGTCTCTATTATATTATGACAGACCAGCTACATCTACTGTCTCTATTATATTATGACAGACCAGCTAGATCTACTGTCTCTATTATATTATGACAGACCAGCTAGATCTACTGTCTCTATGTCTCTATTATATTATGACAGACCAGCTAGATCTACTGTCTCTATGTCTCTATTATATTATGACAGACCAGCTAGATCTACTGTCTCTATTATATTTTGACAGACCAGCTAGATTTACTGTCTCTATTATATTATGACAGACCAGCTAGATCTACTGTCTCTATTATATTATGACAGACCAGCTAGAACTACTGTCTCTATTATATTATGACAGACCAGCTACATCTACTGTCTCTATTATATTATGACAGACCAGCTAGATCTACTGTCTCTATTATATTATGACAGACCAGCTAGATCTACTGTCTCTATTATATTATGACAGACCAGCTAGATCTACTGTCTCTATTAAATTATGACAGACCAACTAGATCGACTGTCTCTATTGTACTATGACAGACCAGCTAGATCTACTGTCTCTATTATACTATGACAGACCAGGTAGATCTACTGTCTCTATTATATTATGACAGACCATCTAGATCTACTGTCTCTATTATATTATGACAGACCAGCTAGATCTACTGTCTCTATTATATTATGACAGACCAGCTAGATCTACTGTCTCTATGTCTCTATTATATTATGACAGACCAGCTAGATCTACTGTCTCTATTATATTATGACAGACCAGCTAGATCTACTGTGTCTATTATTTTATGACAGACCAGCTAGATCTACTATCTCTATTATATTATGACAGACCAACTAGATCTACTGTCTCTATTATATTATGACAGACCAGCTAGATCTACTATCTCTATTATATTATGACAGACCAGCTAGATCTACTGTCTCTATTATATTATGACAGACCAGCTAGATCTACTGTCTCTGTTATATTATGACAGACCAGCTAGATCTACTGTCTCTATTATAATATGACAGACCAGCTAGATCTACTGTCTCTATTATAATATGACACACCAGCTACATCTACTGTCTCTATTATATTATGACAGACCAACTAGATCTACTGTCTCTATTATATTATGACAGACCAGCTAGATCTACTGTCTCTATTATATTATGACAGACCAGCTAGATCTACTGTCTCTATTATATTATGACAGACGAGCTAGATCTACTGTCTCTATGATATCATGACAGACCAGCTACATCTGCTGTCTATATTATATTATGACAGACCAGCTAGATCTAATGTCTCTAATATATAATGCCAGACCAGCTAGATCTACTGTCTCTATTATATTATGACAGACCAGCTAGATCTACTGTCTCTATTATATTATGACAGACCAGCTAGATCTACTGTCTCTATTATATTATGACAGACCAGCTAGATCTACTGTCTCTATTATATTATGACAGACCAGCTAGATCTACTGTCTCTATTATATTATGACAGACCAGCTAGATCTACTGTCTCTATTATATTATGACAGACCAGCTAGATCTACTGTCTCTATTATATTATGACAGACCAGCTAGATCTACTGTCTCTATTATATTATGACAGACCAGCTAGATCTACTGTCGCTATTATATTATGACAGACCAGCTAGATCTACTGTCTCTATTGTATGACATACCAGCTAGATCTACTGTCTCTATTATGTTTTGACAGACCAGCTAGATCAACTGTCTCTATTATATTATGACAGACCAGCTAGATCTACTGTCTCTATTATATTATGACAGACCAGCTAGATCTACTGTCTCTATTATATTACGACAGACCAACAAGATCTACTGTCTCTATGTCTCTATTATATTATGACAGACCAGCTAGATCTACTGTCTCTATTATATTATGACAGACCAGCTAGATCTACTGTCTCTATTATATTTTGACAGACCAGGTAGATCTACTGTCTCTATTATATTATGACAGACCAGCTAGATCTACTGTCTCTATTATATTATGACAGACCAGCTAGATCTACTGTCTCTATTATATTATGACAGACCAGCTAGATCTACTGTCTCTATTATATTATGACAGACCAGCTAGATCTACTGTCTCTATTATATTATGACAGACCAGCTAGATCTACTGTCTCTCTGACAGACCAGCTAGATCTACTGTCTCTATTATATTATGACAGACCAGCTAGATCTACTGTCTCTATTATATTTTGACAGACCAGCTAGATCTACTGTCTCTATTATATTATGACAGACCAGCTAGATCTACTGTCTCTATTATATTATGACAGACCAGCTAGAACTACTGTCTCTATTATATTATGACAGACCAGCTAGATCTACTGTCTCTATTATATTATGACAGACCAGCTAGATCTACTGTCTCTATTATATTATGACAGACCAGCTAGATCTGACAGACCAGCTAGATCTACTGTCTCTATTAAATTATGACAGACCAACTAGATCTACTGTCTCTATTGTACTATGACAGACCAGCTAGATCTACTGTCTCTATTATACTATGACAGACCAGGTAGATCTACTGTCTCTATTATATTATGACAGACCATCTAGATCTACTGTCTCTATTCTATTATGACAGACCAGCTAGATCTACTGTCTCGATTATATTATGACAGACCAGCTAGATCTACTGTCTCTATGTCTCTATTATATTATGACAGACCAGCTAGATCTACTGTCTCTATTATATTATGACAGACCAGCTAGATCTACTGTGTCTATTATTTTATGACAGACCAGCTAGATCTACTATCTCTATTATATTATGACAGACCAACTAGATCTACTGCCTCTATTATATTATGACAGACCAGCTAGATCTACTATCTCTATTATATTATGACAGACCAGCTAGATCTACTGTCTCTGTTATATTATGACAGACCAGGTATATATACGGTCTCTGTTATATTAGGACAGACCAGCTAGATCTACTGTCTCTATTATAATATGACAGACCAGCTAGATCTACTGTCTCTATTATAATATGACACACCAGCTACATCTACTGTCTCTATTATATTATGACAGACCAACTAGATCTACTGTCTCTATTTTATTATGACAGACCAGCTAGATCTATTGTGTCTATTATAATATGACAGACCAGCTAGATCTGCTGTCTCTATTATAATATGACAGACCAGCTAGATCTACTGTCTCTATTATATTATGACAGACCAGCTAGATCTACTGTCTCTATTGTATGACATACCAGCTAGATCTACTGTCTCTATTATATTATGACAGACTAGGTAGATATACTGTCTCTATTATATAATGCCAGACCAGCTAGATCTACTGTCTCTATTATATTATGACAGACCAGCTAGATCTACTGTCTCTATTATATTATGACAGACCAGCTAGATCAACTGTCTCTATAATATTATGATAGACCAGCTAGATCTACTGTCTCTATTATATTATGACAGACCAGGTAGATCTACTGTCTCTATTGTATAATGACAGACCAGCTAGATCTACTGTCTCTATTATATTATGACATACCAGCTATATCTACTGTCTCTATTATATTATGACAGACCAGGTAGATCTACTGTCGCTATTATATTATGACAGACCAGCTAGATCTACTGTCTCTATTATATTATGACAGACCAGCTAGATCTACTGTCTCTATTATATTATGACAGACCAGCTAGATCTACTGTCTCTATTATATTATGACAGACCAGCTAGATCTACTGTCTCTATTATATTATGACAGACCAGCTAGATCTACTGTCTCTATTATATTATGACAGACCAGCTAGATCTACTGTCTCTATTATATTATGACAGACCAGCTAGATCTACTGTCTCTATTATATTATGACAGACCAGCTAGATCTACTGTCTCTATTATATTATGACAGACCAGCTACTGTCTCTAGATCTACTGTCTCTGTCTTATATTATGACAGACCAGCTAGATCTACTGTCTCTATTATATTATGACAGACCAGCTAGATCTACTGTCTCTATTATATTATGACAGACCAGCTAGATCTACTGTCTCTATTATATTATGACAGACCAGCTAGATCTACTGTCTCTATTATATTATGACAGACCAGCTAGATCTACTGTCTCTATTATATTATGACAGACCAGCTAGATCTACTGTCTCTATTATATTATGACAGACCAGCTAGATCTACTGTCTCTATTATATTATGACAGACCAGCTAGATCTAGTCTCTATTATATTATGACAGACCAGCTAGATCTACTGTCTCTATTATATTATGACAGACCAGCTAGATCTACTGTCTCTATTATATTATGACAGACCAGCTAGATCTACTGTCTCTATTATATTATGACAGACCAGCTAGATCTACTGTCTCTATTATATTATGACAGACCAGCTAGATCTACTGTCTCTATTATATTTATGACAGACCAGCTAGATCTACTGTCTCTATTATATTATGACAGACCAGCTAGATCTACTGTCTCTATTATATTATGACAGACCAGCTAGATCTACTGTCTCTATTATATTATGACAGACCAGCTAGATCTACTGTCTCTATTATATTATGACAGACCAGCTAGATCTACTGTCTCTATTATATTATGACAGACCAGCTAGATCTACTGTCTCTATTATATTATGACAGACCAGCTAGATCTACTGTCTCTATTATATTATGACAGACCAGCTAGATCTACTGTCTCTATTATATTATGACAGACCAGCTAGATCTACTGTCTCTATTATATTATGACAGACCAGCTAGATCTACTGTCTCTATTATATTATGACAGACCAGCTAGATCTACTGTCTCTATTATATTATGACAGACCAGCTAGATCTACTGTCTCTATTATATTATGACAGACCAGCTAGATCTACTGTCTCTATTATATTATGACAGACCAGCTAGATCTACTGTCTCTATTATATTATGACAGACCAGCTAGATCTACTGTCTCTATTATATTATGACAGACCAGCTAGATCTACTGTCTCTATTATATTATGACAGACCAGCTAGATCTACTGTCTCTATTATATTATGACAGACCAGCTAGATCTACTGTCTCTATTATATTATGACAGACCAGCTAGATCTACTGTCTCTATTATATTATGACAGACCAGCTAGATCTACTGTCTCTGTCTCTATTATATTATGACAGACCAGCTAGATCTACTGTCTCTATTATATTATGACAGACCAGCTAGATCTACTGTCTCTATTATATTATGACAGACCAGCTAGATCTACTGTCTCTATTATATTATGACAGACCAGCTAGATCTACTGTCTCTATTATATTATGACAGACCAGCTAGATCTACTGTCTCTATTATATTATGACAGACCAGCTAGATCTACTGTCTCTATTATATTATGACAGACCAGCTAGATCTACTGTCTCTATTATATTATGACAGACCAGCTAGATCTACTGTCTCTATTGTATTATGACAGACCAGCTAGATCTACTGTCTCTATTATATTATGACAGACCAGCTAGATCTACTGTCTCTATTATATTATGACAGACCAGCTAGATCTACTGTCTCTATTATATTATGACAGACCAGCTAGATCTACTGTCTCTATTATATTATGACAGACCAGCTAGAGACTGTCTCTATTATATTATGTAGATCTACTGTCTCTATTATATTATGACAGACCAGCTAGATCTACTGTCTCTATTATATTATGACAGACCAGCTAGATCTACTGTCTCTATTATTTTATGACAGACCAGCTAGATCTACTATCTCTATTATATTATGACAGACCAGCTAGATCTACTGTCTCTATTATATTATGACAGACCAGCTAGATCTACTGTCTCTATTATATTATGACAGACCAGCTAGATCTACTGTCTCTATTATATTATGACAGACCAGCTAGATCTACTGTCTCTATTTATATTATGACAGACCATATATACGGTCTCTGTTATATTAGGACAGACCAGCTAGATCTACTGTCTCTATTATAATATGACAGACCAGCTAGATCTACTGTCTCTATTATAATATGACAGACCAGCTACATCTACTGTCTCTATTATATTATGACAGACCAGCTAGATCTACTGTCTCTATTTTATTATGACAGACCAGCTAGATCTATTGTCTCTATTATAATATGACAGACCAGCTAGATCTGCTGTCTCTATTATAATATGACAGACCAGCTAGATCTACTGTCTCTATTATATTATGACAGACCAGCTAGATCTACTGTCTCTATTGTATGACATACCAGCTAGATCTACTGTCTCTATTATATTATGACAGACTAGGTAGATATACTGTCTCTATTATATAATGCCAGACCAGCTAGATCTACTGTCTCTATTGTACGACATACCAGCTAGATCTACTGTCTCTATTATATTATGACAGACCAGCTAGATCAACTGTCTCTATTATATTATGACAGACCAGCTAGATCTACTGTCTCTATTATATTATGACAGACCAGGTAGATCTACTGTCTCTATTGTATAATGACAGACCAGCTAGATCTACTGTCTCTATTATATTATGACATACCAGCTATATCTACTGTCTCTATTATATTATGACAGACCAGGTAGATCTACTGTCGCTATTATATTATGACAGACCAGCTAGATCTACTGTCTCTATTGTATGACAGACCAGGTAGATCTACTGTCGCTATTAGATTATGACAGACCGCCTAGATATACTGTCTCTATTGTATGACATACCAGCTAGATCTACTGTCTCTATTATATTATGACAGACCAGCTAGATCTACTGTCTCTATTATGACAGATTATATTATGACAGACCAGGTAGATCTACTGTCTCTATTATATAATGACAGACCAGCTAGATCTTCTGTCTCTATTATATTATATTATATTTGTATGACAGACCAGCTAGATCTACTGTCTCTATTATATTATGACAGACCAGCTAGATCTACTGTCTCTATTATATTATGACAGACCAGCTAGATCTACTGTCTCTATTATATTATGACAGACCAGCTAGATCTACTGTCTCTATTATATTATGACAGACCAGCTAGATCTACTGTCTCTATTATATTATGACAGACCAGCTAGATCTACTGTCTCTATTATATTATGACAGACCAGCTAGATCTACTGTCTCTATTATATTATGACAGACCAGCTAGATCTACTGTCTCTATTATATTATGACAGACCAGCTAGATCTACTGTCTCTATTATATTATGACAGACCAGCTAGATCTACTGTCTCTATTATATTATGACAGACCAGCTAGATCTACTGTCTCTATTATATTATGACAGACCAGCTAGATCTACTGTCTCTATTATATTATGACAGACCAGCTAGATCTACTGTCTCTATTATATTATGACAGACCAGCTAGATCTACTGTCTCTATTATATTATGACAGACCAGCTAGATCTACTGTCTCTATTATATTATGACAGACCAGCTAGATCTACTGTCTCTATTATATTATGACAGACCAGCTAGATCTACTGTCTCTATTATATTATGACAGACCAGCTAGATCTACTGTCTCTATTATATTATGACAGACCAGCTAGATCTACTGTCTCTATTATATTATGACAGACCAGCTAGATCTACTGTCTCTATTATATTATGACAGACCAGCTAGATCTACTGTCTCTATTATATTATGACAGACCAGCTAGATCTACTGTCTCTATTATATTATGACAGACCAGCTAGATCTACTGTCTCTATTATATTATGACAGACCAGCTAGATCTACTGTCTCTATTATATTATGACAGACCAGCTAGATCTACTGTCTCTATTATATTATGACAGACCAGCTAGATCTACTGTCTCTATTATATTATGACAGACCAGCTAGATCTACTGTCTCTATTATATTATGACAGACCAGCTAGATCTACTGTCTCTATTCTCTATTATATTATGACAGACCAGCTAGATCTACTGTCTCTATTATATTATGACAGACCAGCTAGATCTACTGTCTCTATTATATTATGACAGACCAGCTAGATCTACTGTCTCTATTATATTATGACAGACCAGCTAGATCTACTGTCTCTATTATATTATGACAGACCAGCTAGATCTACTGTCTCTATTATATTATGACAGACCAGCTAGATCTACTGTCTCTATTATATTATGACAGACCAGCTAGATCTACTGTCTCTATTATATTATGACAGACCAGCTAGATCTACTGTCTCTATGTCTCTATTATATTATGACAGACCAGCTAGATCTACTGTCTCTATTATATTATGACAGACCAGCTAGATCTACTGTCTCTATTATATTATGACAGACCAGCTAGATCTACTGTCTCTATTATATTATGACAGACCAGCTAGATCTACTGTCTCTATTATATTATGACAGACCAGCTAGATCTACTGTCTCTATTATATTATGACAGACCAGCTAGATCTACTGTCTCTATTATATTATGACAGACCAGCTAGATCTACTGTCTCTATTATATTATGACAGACCAGCTAGATCTACTGTCTCTATTATATTATGACAGACCAGCTAGATCTACTGTCTCTATTATATTATGACAGACCAGCTAGATCTACTGTCTCTATTATATTATGACAGACCAGCTAGATCTACTGTCTCTATTATATTATGACAGACCAGCTAGATCTACTGTCTCTATTATATTATGACAGACCAGCTAGATCTACTGTCTCTATTATATTATGACAGACCAGCTAGATCTACTGTCTCTATTATATTATGACAGACCAGCTAGATCTACTGTCTCTATTGTATGACATACCAGCTAGATCTACTGTCTCTATTATATTATGACAGACCAGGTAGATCTACTGTCTCTATTATATAATGACAGACCAGCTAGATCTACTGTCTCTATTATATTATGACAGACCAGCTAGATCTACTGTCTCTATTATATTATGACAGACCAGCTAGATCTACTGTCTCTATTATATTATGACAGACCAGCTAGATCTACTGTCTCTATTATATTATGACAGACCAGGTAGATCTACTGTCTCTATTGTATAATGACAGACCAGCTAGATCTACTGTCTCTATTATATTATGACATACCAGCTATATCTACTGTCTCTATTATATTATGACAGACCAGGTAGATCTACTGTCTCTATTATATTATGACAGACCAGCTAGATCTACTGTCTCTATTATATTATGACAGACCAGTAGATCTACTGTCTCTATTATATTATGACAGACCAGCCTAGATATACTGTCTCTATTGTATGACAGACCAGCTAGATCTACTGTCTCTATTATATTATGACAGACCAGCTAGATCTACTGTCTCTATTATATTATGACAGACCAGGTAGATCTACTGTCTCTATTATATAATGACAGACCAGCTAGATCTACTGTCTCTATTATATTATGACAGACCAGCTAGATCTACTGTCTCTATTATATGACAGACCAGCTAGATCTACTGTCTCTATTATATTATGACAGACCAGCTAGATCTACTGTCTCTATTATATTATGACAGACCAGCTAGATCTACTGTCTCTATTATATTATGACAGACCAGCTAGATCTACTGTCTCTATTATATTATGACAGACCAGCTAGATCTACTGTCTCTATTATATTATGACAGACCAGCTAGATCTACTGTCTCTATTATATTATGACAGACCAGCTAGATCTACTGTCTCTATTATATTATGACAGACCAGCTAGATCTACTGTCTCTATTATATTATGACAGACCAGCTAGATCTACTGTCTCTATTATATTATGACAGACCAGCTAGATCTGTCTCTATTATATTATGACAGACCAGCTAGATCTACTGTCTCTATTATATTATGACAGACCAGCTAGATCTACTGTCTCTATTATATATGACAGACCAGCTAGATCTACTGTCTCTATTATATTATGACAGACCAGCTAGATCTACTGTCTCTATTATATTATGACAGACCAGCTAGATCTACTGTCTCTATTATATTATGACAGACCAGCTAGAATCTACTGTCTCTATTATATTATGACAGACCAGCTAGATCTACTGTCTCTATTATATTATGACAGACCAGCTAGATCTACTGTCTCTATTATATTATGACAGACCAGCTAGATCTACTGTCTCTATTATATTATGACAGACCAGCTAGATCTACTGTCTCTATTATATTATGACAGACCAGCTAGATCTACTGTCTCTATTATACTATGACAGACCAGGTAGATCTACTGTCTCTATTATATTATGACAGACCATCTAGATCTACTGTCTCTATTCTATTATGACAGACCAGCTAGATCTACTGTCTCTATTGTATTATGACAGACCAACTAGATCTACTGTCTCTATTATATTATGACAGACCAGCTAGATCTACTGTCTCTATTATATTATGACAGACCAGGTAGATCTACTGTCTCTATTATATTATGACAGACCAGCTAGATCTACTGTCTTTATTATAATATGACAGACCAGCTAGAGTTACTGTCTCTATTATACTATTGCAGACCAGGTAGATCTACTGTCTCTATTATATTATGACAGACCAGCTAGATCTACTGTCTCTGTTATATTATGACAGACCAGGTAGATCTACTGTCTCTATTATATTATGACAGACCAGCTAGATCTACTGTCTCTATTATAATATGACAGACCAGCTAGAGTTACTGTCTCTATTACACTATTGCAGACCAGGTAGATCTACTGTCTCTATTATATTATAACAGACCAGCTAGATCTACTGTCTCTATTCTATTATGACAGACCAGCTAGATCTACTGTCTCTATTATATTATGACAGACCAGCTAGATCTACTGTCTCTATTTTATGACATACCAGCTAGATCTACTGTCTCTATTATATTATGACAGACCAGCTAGATCAACTGTCTCTATTATATTATGATAGACCAGCTAGATCTACTGTCTCTATTATATTATGACAGACCAGCTAGATCTACTGTCTCTATTGTATGACATACCAGCAAGATCTACTGTCTCTATTATATTATGACAGACCAGCTAGATCAACTGTCTCTATTATATTATGATAGACCAGCTAGATCTACTGTCTCTATTAAATTATGACAGACCAACTAGATCGACTGTCTCTATTGTACTATGACAGACCAGCTAGATCTACTGTCTCTATTATACTATGACAGACCAGGTAGATCTACTGTCTCTATTATATTATGACAGACCATCTAGATCTACTGTCTCTATTCTATTATGACAGACCAGCTAGATCTACTGTCTCTATTGTATTATGACAGACCAACTAGATCTGCTGTCTCTATTATATTATGACAGACCAGCTAGATCTACTGTCTCTGTTATATTATGACAGACCAGCTAGATCTACTGTCTCTATTATAATATGACAGACCAGCTAGAGTTACTGTCTCTATTATACTATTGCAGACCAGGTAGATCTACTGTCTCTATTATATTTTGACAGACCAGCTAGATCTACTGTCTCGATTATATTATGAGAGACCAGCTAGATCTACTGTCTCTATTATATTATGACAGACCAGCTAGATCTACTGTCTCTATTAAATTATGACAGACCAACTAGATCGACTGTCTCTATTGTACTATGACAGACCAGCTAGATCTACTGTCTCTATTGTACTATGACAGACCAGCTAGATCTACTGTCTCTATTATATTATGACAGACCAGGTAGATATACTGTCTCTACTATATAATGACAGACCAGCCTACTGTCTCTATTATATTTTGACAGACCAGCTAGATCTACTGTCTCTATTATATTATGACAGACCAGCTAGATCTACTGTCTCTATTATATTATGACAGACCAGCTAGATCTACTGTCTCTATTATATTATGACAGACCAGCTAGATCTACTGTCTCTATTATATTATGACAGACCAGCTAGATCTACTGTCTCTATTGTATTATGACAGACCAGCTAGATCTACTGTCTCTATTATATTATGACAGACCAGCTACATATACTGTCTCTATTATATTATGACAGACCAGCTAGATCTACTGTCTCTATTATATTATGACAGACCAGCTAGATCAACTGTCTCTATTATATTATGATAGACCAGCTAGATCTACTGTCTCTATTATATTATGACAGACCAGCTAGATCTACTGTCTCTATGTCTGTATTATATTATGACAGACCAGCTAGATCTACTGTCTCTATTATATTATGACAGACCAGCTAGATCTACTGTCTCTATTATATTTTGACAGACCAGTTAGATCTACTGTCTCTATTATATTATGACAGACCAGCTAGATCTACTGTCTCTATTATATTATGACAGACCAGCTATAACTACTGTCTCTATTATATTTTGACAGACCGGCTACATCTACTGTCTCTATTATATTATGACAGACCAACTAGATCTACAGCTAGATCTACTGTCTCTATTATATTATGACAGACCAGCTAGATCTACTGTCTCTATTATATTATGACAGACCAGCTAGATCTACTGTCTCTATTATATTATGACAGACCAGCTAGATTTACTGTCTCTATTATATTATGACAGACCAGCTAGATCTACTGTCTCTATTATATTATGACAGACCAGCTAGATCTACTGTCTCTATTATATTATGACAGACCAGCTAGATCTACTGTCTCTATTATATTATGACAGACCAGCTAGATCTACTGTCTCTATGTCTTTATTATATTATGACAGACCAGCTAGATCTACTGTCTCTATTATATTATGACAGACCAGCTAGAT